>NC_090697.1:58941286-59249119 GCF_040954835.1 Lepisosteus oculatus | reverse complement strand
TTTCTCTTCTGTTTACTTAAAAACACTAACATACAATAATTTCTAGGGGAAACGAATCAACACATTTAACTTTACAATATAGTATATCATACAGTTAATGTCAGCTTTTTCCCAGATGTGAATTTTTATCAAAAATGTGTTTTGAATTTAATTTTCTGTTTCTTTCGTGTTTGCTAATCTTCCTGAATTGGTATGACCCCCAAAAGTGACTGCTTTACTAGCTTACTTTCAAGTTTGAATTTCAGAAAGGTTAGCAGTGTTTAGTGTGCACAAATGTATTACCTGATTCAGAATTACAATGTAGGGATTCAAGAAGTCACAAACAGTTCAATTAAGGTTTGAAAAGTTTTCACCTGGTGACACCGAGGCATCTCCCAGATGGGAGACATAAGTTCATATGTCTAGGGAGTGTAAATTCATAGTGGAGATGGTATGCCACATGCTCCCTAATGTTCTTAGCCTTCTTAAAGACCATCTGTTTATAGAGGGCTTTTACCACCTCATTGCAAATCTTTCTTAAACCCTTCCAAACTGGTTTATGACAGCTTTACAGCGCAGAAACTGCCCTGGTCAAAGTCACAAACGATCTACAGTACTAATATCTTCTTATTTTGATTCTCTTTCTATTCTTCTTGATTTCAGTGCTGCATTTGATATTGTTAAACATGGTATTTTACTTTCTTGTATTGAGACTGTGTTTGGAGTTCCTGACTCTACTCTTAAATGGTTCAAGTCTTACCTCACTGATCACTGTCACTGTCTCTCTTGGTGGATTTAGCTCTGAAATTGGACTCATTAAGTCTGGTGTTCCTCAGGGCTCAATACTGGGCTCCCTGCCTTTCAGCATTTACATGTTTCTACTTGGTCAGTTTTTAAGATAGCATGACCATTTCTATGGTGACAATACTCAAATCTACATCCATACCAAACCTGACACTGATGTGGCTCTCTCTATTCTTTCTCATTTGAATCTCTGACATAAAAACGTGTACGACACAAAATTTCCTTAATCTAAACTGTGCCAATTCTCCTTCTTACTGGCACCCCCATCAACTTTGTGAAGCCAGTGCTGTAACCATATCTGGGGATGGCACTGTTCTTGAGCTTCAGTCAAAATTACAGCTATGTCCCATGTTATCGCTAACTGTTGTCGTTTGTTCCACATTGAACAAACTCCAGAATCAGGCAGCCAAAATCCTAACCAGGTCTAGTGCAAGTGATCACATTACTAATATCCTGGAGTCATTGCACTGGCTTCCTGTAAGGTTTCGTGTCTACTTTAAAATCACCATGCACACGTATAAGGCTCTGTATGCCTTGGTACCCCAGTACCTATCTGAGCTACTATTGTTCTACTCCCTTCACTCTTCTAATTCTTCTATCTGTCCCCCAAGCCTGTCTACATTCTATGGGTGACAGGGACTTCTCCCATTACCCCCCAAAGCTTTGGAACTCTATCCCTAAGGATTTCAGAGTGTCACCTTCCCTAAGCTTTTTCAGATCTAGATTCAAAACCTTCTTTTTCTGTATTATGTACAGGACCCCCATCTACTGCCTCCTCTCATTGTGTATTTTTATTGTGTTTATCTTGTGTATTTTTTTGTTGTTGCTCTTTAACACGCTCTGAGAAGCCACCTTTAAAAGTGCTATATACAATTATTTTTATTATTATTAATAATAATAACAATAAAAATAGATTTGCTTCAATTACATTGCTGTTTATCCTCATTAATGTTCCTAACCTATTACAACGGTACTGATGATGCCGAACCAACAAGTAAGGAAGCATTTAGAAACACTTTTGATTTTTTTATATCTTAAAGAAGATAAAGATGCCTATGATGCAATTTAATCGAAGAAGGTTCAGATAATCACATAATAACATGTGGCTCTAGAGAAAGCCAAGTACAAGAAGGCTGATTGGGAAATCACTTCCAGAAACTCAAAAGTTTCCTTCCCTGGACCCTGGAGGTCCTGCCTAGCCTTGATGTTTTATCAGTACATACTGTATGTAACTTGTGTTTCTTTAGTCTTTGTTATTTATTGTTTTTAATTTGTACCTTAAATGTGTTCAAGGAAAATGTGGTTAAAACAAGCATATTGTAACGCAACGGGGGCTCAGGCGGGCTCCCTTGCCGCATTAGGTCGGCCCCCCACCGTCGGGGGCTCGAACCCGGGACTCCCGCATCACTCTTCAGTGACCCAGCCCCGTGAGCTAAAGAGAGATCTCTCTACAGCCCAGTAGCTGTAGTCCTACTATCACAGGGAAGGAGGGTGACATCACCTGCTCTGGTACGCCGGCTCTTACACAGTGCCTGTTGGCCATAAGCGTTACACTCTCCCCCGCTTAAATCGCCATCCCCGGCGAAGGGCTATCCCATCCCGCTTCCTGACACCAATGTAACGCAACGGGGGCTCAGGCGGGCGCCCTTGCCACATTAGGTCGGCCCCCCACCGTCGGGGGCTCGAACCCGGGACTCCCTTGTCACTCTGCAGCGACCCAGCCCCGTGACATCACCTGCTCTGGTACGCCGGCTCTTACACAGGGCCTGTCGGCCGCAAGCGTTACAATATTAAAACTTTTCCAAAATAACCACAGACAGTGATCAAGTTAGAGAATTAGATGGAGAAAATGTGACACAATATTTTGTTTGTGTGAATGAAAATGGAAAAAAGGTATTTTCATGTTTAGTTTGGTTTCCTTCTACCATTTAGATCAGGGGTGATCTTTTCAGGCGCTGAACTTTTCTGAGTGGCCCACAGCTCACTACTGTGTGAATCTCGAGGGTTACTTTTTGCATTTGATATGAAAATCTTCTGCCGGTGGGCTCTACTTGTTAGCTCTGCTGCTCTCTCTCAGCACTAAAGGTCAATAGCAGAACAACACCTATTGCATGATGCATTTTACTTTTAGCCTATCAGACGTCACCTTTAGCCTAGATTACATACAATTGTGCTACAACTGATTCTTACCGTAAATACATTTTGATTTTTGTTGCCTACTGTGATTGGCTCAGTCACACAAATGACGTCTAGTGTATGTTATCTTGTTTGAAAGCAGGTAATTATTACGAACGGTTCTAAAAGCTATAACTGACAAGAGGCTAACTGTAAGTTATTCCTGCTGTGTCAAAAAAAAAGATCGATGCAGAGGGTCGAAAATTCTACGACAAATGGTCAGAAAAGTACTTTTGTGTCACTTGGAAAGAAAAAGTCATGTGTCTTATCAGTCAGGATACAATCAACGTGATTACAACATAAAAAGGCATTACGAGACAAAACATCAGGCTAAGTTTTTGGAATACACGAGAGATGAACAGAGGGAAAAATTAGAACAGTTGAAAAAGTGACTTCAGGGGCAGCAAAAACTGTTCAAGAGAAAATTCAGAGCAAGTTGCGTCTACCCGAGCCAGGTATCAGGCAAACCCAGTGTATGCAAGAGATCACGGAGGAGATGTGCCCCGAGAAACATGACTTACTCCTGTCGGTGAGTTTATCGGCTAGATAGAGGATTTCACTCAGATGGCCCAGCAAGGTTAGTAAAAAAGAAATTAGTGTCCCTTGCTCTAAAAAGTTTGCCGACCCCTGATTTAGATTATATAATTAGCAGTAAGACAAAGTTTAAATACAATGTTTTTAAAGCCACTATGTACGTTTTTTAATCAAAATTTGAAATAAAATAATCTGTTTTCTAATTATTATTTATACACAATTACTAATAATCCTGTACACTGTATGTAATTTAAAAACTGATAATTGCATTAGTGTTGTAAAGTATTTTGACCTTTAGCATATCATTTGGAGTTGTAATTGTAGCAACGTTGTAACAACATCCTGTCTCAACAACGTAATCGTTGTATTTAATGAAATTGTTTGTTGTCATATCAGTATGCATACAGTACATATTGTATAATTAGCACAGTAAAGCACTGATGGGTTAATGAACATACTGTAATACTTAATACCATACTCATCTGAAAACCATGCATAGCTGCAGTACTTTAAGGATTCACTGGGCCACCAGTCAGTTTTACAGAGTACTGCAGTCCTGCATCAGACAATTTGAAAATATAGAAAAGTGCTGTCTGGGTTACTGTGGTACCTACAGCAGTATACCAACTGACAACTCATGCATTCAAGATGGCTGCATCTGTAATATTATATATTACACTATCAAAATTTAACCCAAAATAACAGATGTTATACTTTTTAATCAGTATCAATAATTAAATAATTGCTTATTGGGCACCTTCTATATAGACTGAAATGGAAGAACATGACAGTTAGTCAATTTCTTGCCATTTGCACATCTGTGTTTGAGCTAATGGTGGACACATCAGGTAAAGATGAATTACACAGGGATATTTGAATGGAATGCAGCATGTAACTTATACCACATGTGACTTTTAGCTTTCTTGTCAGAAATTTGTTCATGGATTATGCCACAGCCAAATGTTACAGAAGAAACCTTATTTTATGAGTACCTGGTGTTGTGCATCTAAAGTTTTACAGGTGTTTTTTGCATAATGAGCCCGTAATGCAATAAACATAGACACACACATGTACACACAGAACTTACTGGTAGCTGTCAGTCTCATAAGAGCCCAAAAGATATTGCTGGTTTGAAGTAAACTGAGTTTCACAAAGTGAACTCAACCCCACCCAGTCCTGGAAGTGCCTAGCCAGTTGTATGCAATCTCTCAAGAGGTCACAGTTACAGTATGGTAGCCTTGTAGCCTAAATTTGATCTTGTATTCCGCAGGCTGTAAAACATGTCCTGTGCATCAAGAAGGTGTTTACTAGAGTCTTTCTTAGCACACATAATGCCTATAACAAAAACCTTTGCTCTGTACATTGTAAAATGATCACTTCAGACGGCTGGAATAATAGTCTTACAATTGCTTACAATTGAGATGCAAATCCCATATTTGTCATGGGTTTTTACAACTGAAACATGTACTGTATTTCTAGTTAACAGTGAATAACATACTATACTACTTACCTCTTACCACTGTCAGCTATAGGTGCATCTGCAGGGTGCTTAAACATTTTATGTATACAATTACAGCCTGATGGGTTGCAGAAATGTAACTTGTTTAGCTTGTCTCATGTTAGCTGGGCTGTGAGCAGGCAATGGCATTCCTACATAACAGCATGATCTTATTATATTGTATTATATTAACATAGAGTATACTTACTAAAATGTGAAAATGTGATTTTCTTAATTCAAATTATATATTTTCAAACATTTTAATTTTGTATAATTCCATTGTTTAGACAGTCAGATTTGAGACCGAGAGCTTGTACTGTAGCTCTAAATTGCTTGGCTGTAATATCACAAGCTATCCGCAACAAACAAATCTTTAAAAATTCTGTCCAAATGTAGCATGGGTTCATTATTGGTAGTGGAAAAAATTTAAATTGGATTTTTTATTTTTGTCAGTAGATAGAAGCATTCACAAGAATTAAAATAGTTATTTTTTTATAAAAAGTTTAGTTATAAATAGTTATATTATACAATTTCTACAAAAAACAGGGAGCTTTACAAATTTGGTTGTTGGCTTTTCTTTCTAGGGTTTCTAGAGCATTGTTTTCACTCCTATTTTCTGAAAGCAACTGTAAAAGTTGAACGCTGAAATGAAGTTAATGTTTTTCCCTTGAATTTGCTTTTGGAAACATAGTGGTTTTTTTGCAGTTGGAAAGTAGAGCAGCAAATTTTGTGAAACATGTACTATGCTTCTGGATATTTTTTACAGCTGTTTAGCTCCCGACTTAAGTACTTCTAGTTCCCAAACAGTAGGGCTTTGTACAAAACAAGAAACCAAGCACTGAAAAATCAGACCCTACTGATAAAGAATGTGAGCAGTCATTGACTTATTGAAAACACTGTGCTGGCAGTAGCTTAACATGCATGCAACAGCAATTCAGCTGCTGTTGGCCCAGTGAAACCCCCAAAGGAAATCTTTGGAAAGATCTTAGCCTGTTACAGATAATTTCAAAAATCACGCTTACAGTTAACTCAATAGTCCTTCTTCAGGGAGGTTCCTCTTAGATCTGTTTATACAGCCAGAGATATTTTCTTTAGGGAATTATTCTTTTCTGAATTTTAAGATATGAAGTCAGAATTAACTGCAATAATAAATATGTCAGAATCAGAAGCATGAGGTCTATTACTTTGAATAGCGTAATAACATTAATAATAATAGTACAGTATATGTCATGTATTTCTTATTTCATTCTGATTAAATAATCTTTTTCATTTTGAAATGAAAAAAAGAGTTTTAAACTCTTTTTTAATATTTACCTACATTGCACTTTAACACTTTGACTACTGCTTCGCTTGTCTCTTAAACCCTAACAAAGAGTTTATCACAAAAAGAAGCACAACAAATTGTTCTGAATTTCAGTAGCTATGGCATGTCTGTTAATATAACAATGAACCAAGGAAGAGAAACATTACCATCAGTGACGTACAATAGTGTTACAGGAGTTAGGAAAGGTACTTAACCTTGAGAAAGATATTGCAATAGAAATAAAAGACTTCCCGAGTCTATTACTGTACTTTTACACTTTGGGACACAGAGATGTCTCTCAGACTACATAACGTTCTTGGCTTTCTTTACAACCTTTTGTTTGTTTAAGATATTTAAGTTGATTTTATTTTCTCTGATTTTGCTATTTAATTTTCCCAACCTGTTACAATTAACTGCACTGATATGGCCAAACCAACCAGTGAGACAGTGTGTTAAGTATGTTTAAATAAATTACTTTAAAAATTTAACAGTAAATAGTTCCATCTACCATGATATACTGCAGCTAGATTTCCTAATAAAAAACCTTTTTATAAATGGTGTCAAAACATTTGTGTCATTTTAGGTTTTTGTCTATGATCAGTCCCAAGTACTGCACTTGTAGTCATTGACAGTTTCTGCAGTCCGACCTGTAATTAACAGTAGGTTGGTACAGTAGGTCTCTTCTGAAGAGAAAATTAAAAAAAAAAAACTGTTGAGTGTTTTAGACAGCTAATTATTTCTTTAAAAACAAAAATAAGATATTTTGTATTTAAGGTAAAATGCAGCTGTTAAATGCTAAATTACTTGGTTTGTATTTCAGATGTGGTAATTAATAGGAAGAATATTAGTACTTTTCTTTCTTTCTTTTTTGACAGTGTTCTGTATCATGATTATGTCATTCTCAAATAAAATTGTGCAGAGCACAAGTGTAGGAAGCATTCAGCAACATTACATAGTCATCTGTCCAATGGCATTTATCCATCTTCAGGTCAGATGATGTTGTTTTTGATAATGAAGCATTCTAAGTATGTCCCATAATTTTACAATTTCATTTTAGAATCCAAGGTACGAGCACAAATATTTATTCACATTTTAGATTATTAAGGATTAGGATTATTAAAAACTAGGATTAAAAGGAAAAAGGACAAGATGTTGTACTATGGAGTCTGCTGTATTCATTATGTCTATGATTATTGATTATAATACACTGAACTGAACCCCATTATAGCCTTAGGACAAAATTTCATACTGTATCTTATAAGAATTTGTAGTAACTAATCAATTTTAAAATTTCATATACTGTAGCATACTCCAGTAGATTCTTTGTGATCCCTAGACTAGGCCTCAACAATACTACTCAATGCTAAGATGTATGGATCTTCCATCAGTACCAAGACTTTTATTTGCTATATAAGCCAGAATGTAATCAAAAATTACACTGTATTTTTATGCCCCAGAAATGGTGGTCTGACAACCTTGGGTCAAAAGCATTCCAATTCATCTTCAGATATGGCACCTGTGTGTAATATGTCAACGGCTTTGAAATCATATTCCATTTGAATGTATATTACATCTATGTTGATAATGGTACTGGCCACTGTTTGTATTATTTTTATTTTTTTTATTTATACACACACCTACATTCACAGACTATGATGTATATCTCTCACTTGGAAAAGACAGAATAGTGATTTTTCTTAGTGAAAAATCTAAGGTGTTCATGATGGGTTGCACACTCTGCAAAAAATATGTAAGGTTTTTTTTTATATCTCTGGCTAAACCCTTTTAGTTTTGAAAGTGTTCAAATGTATTTAGAAAATGAGCCATGTAAAGAAAACCAAGTTCAGAGGTCCTGGGTTGCATAAGGACTAACTGGAAAAATATGAAATATGGAGCACATCAGTAAACTCCATTAAAAGGCTACATATTTTGCAGATTTTTATATAAAGGATGGCAGTTGCTTAAGCTTGATGAAGGGGCCTCATAATATTCTCCACATGCTGAAAGGACTGAGTTTTTTCATGAGCGATTGATTGCTGGGTTCACCAAACATTTCAAGTCGAGTTTTTATATGCATTCGATCAAAGACTACAAAGACCCAGGTGGGAGAAACAAAAATTGTTGCTGAAATTGGCCTTTCTGCTTAGTTTCTCCAGAGGTAAAATAACACCATCATGTTGAGTAGATACTACAGAGGATGAGAATGCATTTTTGCTGAATGTGACCTGAGAGAGAACAGTAACAGGTGTGCCCATCTATTCTAGAGTAATTACATCTGCCTGCATGAGCCTAGTACACATTACTTCGGCTTTATTTTGATAAACATTCTAAACAGCTGCACAGACCTTGAATGAAGACTTTGCTCTCCACTTTGACCTCCACCCACCTCTGAAATCCTTCTGTGTAAAATCCAGATTGCTGTAATGTCACTCAGCCATATAGTGTGTCTCTTGACACATATCTTAAAAATAAGTTATGTATTTTATTATAAACCCCAAGACCTACAGTATGGTTACAATCGCAATTGGGATTTTCAGAAAAACAAAACTTGCACACCTGGAATGTGATTCTTTATGAGTTGAAATATTAGTTGTTACCTCAAAGAGAAGTAATGAGAAAACCTGGCTGATATGGATCTCGTAAGTGATAGAATTATTACCAAAATATATAAAATAACTACAATGCTGTCAGTATTAATGAATATTTGGAGGTTTGTTCTGTATAAAACTTGAAAAAAACACAGGCCTTAGATGATCAACAGCCTACTGTACTAACTTGAAATACTGTATTAACTTGACTTTTGCCAAAAAAGAGTGATATTAATTGTTAGTAAATGGTAATATCATATCTGTCATTTTGTCATTTTGTTTCCAATTGTAACAAGTGGGTGCTCATATAACATTTTAAGCACCAGAAGTTGTTCTACACAATCATTTAGTATTTTCTCTTGGTTTTTGCTAAGAGAAAGTAAACATTAACATTTGTGATTAATGTAGTACATTTTCAAAAATGGGCAAGCTCCTCTAGCTGAAAATGAATGTCACAGGTGTCCACTGAAACATTATTTTACTTATACAATTGGTGCAATGTATGAAAAAGTTAACCACATCTTTTCAGGTTCAGAGGGGTTGGTGGGTAAAAAGATTTTTCAAAAACACATGATTGAAAAGGGCCTAAAATAGATTAAGTTACAGAAGTTACAGACTGGTTGTGTAATCAAAACATACTATATGCAGCCTCCATAAATATTTCAGATTAAGACTCAAACACCTGAAAGAGCAAATATGCCTACTGCAGCTTATTGAAACATAATAATAGTATTAAATACTGTATACAGTATGCTAAACTGTATCAATATATGATCAAAGACACCTGGGTCTGTTAATTTAAAAAAAAACAATTCACCAGGAAAGGCATCAATGCTTTTGAAACTTTCTTCAGCATTAAAAAAAACATTTAACTTAATTTCCAAAGTTAAAATAAGGAAAATGACAAGAACATTTCCGTAGCTGATGCACTGACATTTTATTGAACACACACAGATAGATGGCTAAGTAATGTGTTTCTGGCAAACCAATGACTTGGTATTTTTTTCCTTCACCTCTCTGAACTATGGAAGTGCAACAGAGAGTTAGAAAATACCTGCAGGGTAGTATAAGCGCCCACCAAGAATCACATGCTGATGGCACAGCATTAGAATTAATTTTAGTCACCTAAATGGTACAAAATGGTGTCGGAACCATGTACAGTACATTTATTCATGCCAATAGATATTTTGGCTTTATCCTGGGTTGATACAATGCATCAGATACTTACATATGTCCCACAGATATTCATGTGGGATTTATACCTCTTTTGTATACTGTATAAGGACATCATTAATCTTCAGATAGTAGCAAATCCCACATCCAAGATACATATAATATGTATATCCATTCATCTTCTAACGTCTGTATCCAATACAGAGTTGCAGGGGAGCCCGATCCTAACCTCGCAAGTGAGGGCACAAGGCAGGATACACTCTGGAAGGGTTATTGATTCAAAAACCTTCAAATCAGCACATGTATAGACCCATCTTTCACTTTCTGAAGATTATTGCTTTAGTTCCACCTTTGTACCAAACCAGTCCATCAAAGGCACAGACAAAAAAATCAAACACACACAGCAAGTCCAATTTTCCAAAAGCCGATGAAACTAACAGTATGTTGGAGGAAATTAAAGCACCCAGAAGATACACACACAAACATGGGGAGAACATACAAACTCCAGGAACTGATCTCAGGGCCCCAGGACTACTATGCAGCAATGCTTACCACTGCACCACTCTGCAACCCCTACATATATGTGAAGGGGTAAAATAACAATGTGGTCACATTTTCTTAAAATAAGCCACACTACACGTCTCAAAGACTCATTTAGAAAATATAACAATAGAAATTACAACCTGTCAAAGCATTAATTTCCTTAAAGTTAGACTACATTTGCATTTTCGACTGCCTAGGCACTTGTATGCACCACTGACATGAGTATAAAGACGCTTGACAAGTGCCATAACAAATGTGTAAATAATTACAAAGCCAATGGGGTAGATGAACAGTAATACAGCCACTCAAAATGCACAGTATTCGGCAAAAGGCATGCAATGCATTGCAGTATATAATTCACTGGCCAAAGATGATCGATAGGCACTTGTGGTGCATTACATGTTAATGAAATGATTGCTTCCTTTAATCTATCTATGTGCATGTTTAAATCTGCTTAATATGCAATATTAATATGGAATTTTTTCAACTAAAGGGAAATTTTGGTAGCTGAGCATAAACATAACATGAGCATAACGTCTCTGAACGTCATAAATGATATTTATTTAGGAATATGACTTTACTGTATTATACATACTGTATATGGCTGGTATTGGTAGCTAAAAAATACACAACGGTATTCCACTTTCTTCATAAACATTTTATGCATTAAATACTTTAACTTACTGTGGTTATTTTGGAAAAGTTTTGATGTGCTTGTTTTGACTATGTTAAGTAATGTACTTTCTAAAAAGCTATATTGTATTAACCTTTTTTATGAATACCTGTCATTATTGCAATAAAAAACCCTGTACGTTTTAGAATCCGCTTAATTTGGAATATAAAATGGAATTGTGTAACTAAAGAAATTAAGAACAATATTAATTTAAGGATCTAAAAATAATATATTTATATAATTGGTAATATTACCATATTCTACTTTTTTTTCAACAGATCTGCATCAATGTGTTATTATTATTTACTTAAGATTATTTTGGAAACATTTTGACATGTCCGTTTCAGCTCTTGTATGTTACCAAGCTGCACATTGGTACAGTGGGATAATTGTGTGCCTCTCGTCCAGAAGGCCCACTCATGGCACAAGTTTTATTTTTAACAAATAAAGACTCCTTCTGTAAAAACACACTTGTAAATAATATGTACACTTTATTGAAATTGTTCAATTATTTTTATGTATCACAACGTGTTAAGCGTTAAAATAATATTAATACATTAGAAACATGAATGATTTAACACATGTGAATACTGTCACCAGTGGTGGTAAAAACCAGTTCAACTTGTTTATTTCAATTCAAAACAAAATACTTCATCCCAGGGGGGCAATGTAAGACAAGCCTTTACAACAAGCCTTAAAACAAAATCATATATATTATAATTCTAATCAAGAATAATAAGGTGGTATTAGAAAGACCACTGAAACACAAACAACATCTAGTAACTGGTTGCATTTTTAGAAACCTTATTTTGAATAAAGTGGATCCCAGGTGTAAGCGAGTTCATAACATAAGAATTGCAATTCAAAAACTACTGTATGTATGCGAGACACCTGATCATACAGTATAAAGCACAATAACACAAACTCATTGGGTTCAACCTCTCTTTAATTTGTGAAACTTTTTCTGTATTTTCTGTTTTTACACAGATTATAATAAACTACATTTGAAATTCCTTTGACAGGAGGAAAGATGTTCTTTTTTTTATGCATCAGTCCGAAGCATCTGTGAAAACCATAAAACATGTAAAATAATACTGTAGGTCGCACCCTGACCTGTCGTGGATAAAGCTGTTAGAAAATAGATGGACTGGGGTATTTATACTTCCAATTTAAATAGTTCTAATTGAAATGCAATATGGATTTTTTTTATAAATAATATTAATAATTAATGACCAACAGTGCTGAAGAGTTATAGAGGAGACACTTCAGATCTTTTCCTTTCAGTTTGGAATTAAACTTTACGTATTCCATTGCAGCCAATTTATACTCCGTTCTCAAATTTCTTTAACAAACATTTTATTTATTACAAAGGGCAGGGGTGTTACACCCCGCTGTGTTTGTTATGTGGAATAGATAGTTGTTTTGGCGGATAAGGATACATTTTCAGTATCTTGCCTCATTATTTGTTGTGCTTTAACATAAGGCAATCAGTAATCAAATGATCTGTTTTATAAAAACACTAATTTTTCACTGTGGTAAAATTAACTCAAAGTTCAATATTCATTTTAGACATTTTCAAACTACCTGCCTTGTTTTTCCAGTGATTTGTGAATTTTTATGCCACTGTTTTTTTCCTCACATTAATATTTTTATGTCAATACCTTTGCAATGGATGCACATATAACTTTAAAACATAACTTAAAACTTTTAAACATAACTTTCACATAGGCTAAGCAGTCAGCTTATAGTCTTTATAAACCTTAGCTTTCTGACTGATGCACAATTACGCGTTAACTGGAATTCTTAGGCACTACTGTGTACATACATTCACGATGCGAGAAATACTGTAGTTGTTCATGTGAACAGGACGTAGAATAGCAAAAGGACAAACTCAAAGTAGTCTCCAATTATCCAGCAGTTAGCAATTATCCAATTATCTAGCCTGTAAGTATTGGGATCAAACTTTCTTTATTCCCTGTTTTCTTTCAGGTAGGGGTCAACTACATATGTAATACTGTTGATAGCAGGAAAGATCCTCTTCTGTACTCAAAAGCTTTTTAAAAACTGTTCAATTGATGTTTAAACCAAATGTTTTACACAGAAGACAGCACCTCTTACCTTTCACAGAATTTGTAAACTATAATCACATTTCTGAATATCACTAATGACATTAATGAAACTCCATACTGTACAGACTGAACATCTCGAGGTTCCAGCAAGATAATTTAAAGATACCTTTAAACAGAAATTGCAATTGCATTTTTACATGCGCAGTATACAACATTTATTTTTAAATACAGATTTTAATGCCACAATGTATTTTAAATGACAAAATTTTAAATCTAAATTTTTGTTTTTAAACATGTTTTTTTGCTGCCATTTTTTTCCTATAATGAGTTTTACAGGCCATTTGGTTGCTGATTGCCTTTTGTTAAACTTCAGTTCCTTTGCAGCCTGCACATGCATCACAGCTCCCTACTCCTTTAACAAGCACTGTTTATTACAAAGTGTGGGGCTGAGACATCCTATTGTGTTTGTTATTTTGAATAGGCAGTTTTGCTTGGTGGATGGGGTTGAATTTATAGTCTCTTCCGCTTTCTTCATTGTTTGTTATGCAATCCCTTAATCACAAAACCATTGCTTATAATAATATATCCAGATACACATACAGTACATACAAATGCTCAAGCCAATTTTACTTAAATTATTAACCTCCTGGTATGTCTTTGGACTGTGTATTACAATATATTGTACTATGCAGTAATCAACTGGTATAAATATATATATAAATATACCAATTATACACAGTAAGTACAGTACGGTACTTTATTGTTTTATAGTTACTACAGTACAATATGGGTGAATTACATTTTTTTAATCAAAATGTAAAGGTAAATTGTTTCCTGATTACTCATTGCTGAGATTATCATTAAGACAAAATACAAATTTTCTCAATCTGGATGTGAACCTGAAAAAGGCATATCATGTTCACAACAAGCTGTAATAATAAACATTTTTTTTATATGTCTGGCTATGTAAGCAATGGTCTCTCTGGGATTTGAACAAACCTGTCAAAATGTTTCCAAATTATCCACAATTAAGCTGTTTAGCTGTTTAGCTGTTTAGTTACATGATTCTATATTGATTTTCCTTATCAAGCGTTAAATCAGTACAACTTTTTTTTACAATGACAACAAGTACAGTGTTCTTACTATTTATTCTTAGAAATGGATAAAACATTGTAGCTTTTTATGAAGTACAGTATTTAAACTTTATAATGTTAGAACTAGCTCGTTAAAACTTTTCTGAAATACCCACGGTAAGTTAGCAAGTTAAAGACTTTTATGCATAAAATATTTGTGCATCAAAGAAGGTGTGTACTTTGTGTACTTTTTAATATTTAGCTACCACTACCGTCTACTGTATGTACATTAGGTATATGTTACATTGTACTTCTGTTTTTATTTTCCGATACCAAAATTTAACTCTAGATTTTCTCAATGCAGATGTAAACCTGAAAGAGGCACATTGCGGTCTCAACAAGCTACAGCAGGGGTGCCCAACCAGCCAATTGCGATCGACCAGTCGCAAGTGCTTGCCAGTCAATCGCAAGAATGTTCGGCAAATAATAAATGGGCTATTTGACTATTTTAAGCTATTAATAGCTTCAAAATTTATTCAGATCTGTGCATGTAAGGTTAATACATTTTACTGCCCTTGTGTATGTTTAACCCTTGTCGAATGGGTTGTAAAAGTCTCTTCCTGTAAAAGCTCCATAAATAAAGAGTGTTGTGTGTGCTACTCAAGGACGTTCTCTTGGTTATTTCTGCATGAACCCCACATTCACTACAGTGCATAGCAGAGCGAAACAGACTGGCCATGACAAATTTGCCAACAGCTTGATAAGCTTGATTGCCTGTTCGATAGTTGTAGTGTTTAAGCGAAAATGATGAAGCAAAGAGACCGAAAACTTACCATTATAATAATAATAATAATAATAAACTTTATTTTATATAGCGCCTTTAAAGGTGGCTTCTCAAAGCGCTTTACAGGATGACAATAACAATAAATAAGAAGACTACAACAATAAATAAGAAAATTTCACAAGACAGGACACAATTATAATTACAACAATACAACAATAACAATAGAGGAGACCGTGGAAGATGGTATTAAGAAGAGCAGAGGGGTGAAGAATGGAACCAGTTAAGTAAAGGCTTTTCTGAAAAGGAGGGTTTTGAGTCTGGATTTGAAGGAGTTTAGAGAAGGTGACTCTCTAATATCCTTGGGCAAGGAGTTCCAGAGCTTGGGGGCATAGCAGGAGAAGGCCCTGTCGCCCATACAATGTAGACGGGCTTGGGGGACAGTAAGGAGGGCAGAATTTGAAGAGCGGAGGTTGCGAGGTGGGGAGTAGGGCGATAAAAGTTCAGACAGGTATTGAGGTGCCAAGCCATGTAAAGCCTTGTAGGTGAGCATGAGGATTTTAAAGTCTACGCGGAATTTGACCGGAAGCCAGTGCAAGGACTCCAGGATAGGAGTAATGTGAACACTTGCACTAGATCTGGTCAGGATTCTGGCTGCTGAATTTTGGACATACTGCAGCTTGTTCAGAGTAGATTTAGATACCCCAGGGAGCAGAGCATTGCAGTAGTCAATTCGAGAGAATACAAATATGTTGATCAGCTTTTCAGCCACAGTTAATGATAGCATAGGGCGTAGTCTTGCGATATTTCTAAGGTGAAAAAAAGATGTTTTGACAGTATGCTGTACATGTGGGTCGAATGTTAAGCCAGAATTGAATATAACCCCAAGGTTTTTCAATTTTGATTGGAGCTCAAGTACAGAGCCATCTACAGACAGGGTTACAGGACTGGCTTTACGAAGTTGGTGGGGGGTACCAATAAGCATGACTTCAGTCTTGTCACAGTTAAGATGAAGGAAGTTTTGAGTCATCCAAATTTTTATGTCAGAGATGCAATTAGATAGAATAGAGACAGCCACATCAGTGTCGGGTTTGGTATGGATGTATATTTGAGTATCGTCAGCGTAAAAATGAAAGCTGAGGCCATGTGATCTTAAAAGCTGACCAAGTGGGAACATGTAAATGCTGAAGAGCAAGGGGCCCAGTATTGAGCCCTGAGGGACACCAGACTTGACAAGACCAATTTCAGACCTGTACCCATTGAGAGAGACAAAGTGACAGCGATCAGTGAGGTAAGACTTAAACCATTTGAGGGCAGTGTCAGAGACTCCAAACACAGTCTCGAGACGAGAAAGCAAGATGTTATGGTCAACAGTGTCAAAGGCAGCACTGAGATCAAGAAGGATGAGTATGGAAAGAGAACCAGAATCAGAAGCTATTAGGAGATCGTTGGTGACTTTGACTAGGGCGGTTTCTGTGCTGTGAAGTTGACGGAAGCCAGATTGGAGGGGTTCGAAAAGGTTGTTTGTCATGAGGTGGTTATGTAACTGAAGTGTGACAGCACGTTCTAGAATTTTAGAGAGAAAGGGTAAGTTGGAGATGGGGCGAAAGTTGTTAAGATTGTCGAGAGCCATGTTAGGCTTCTTTGGGACTGGGGTAATAGCAGCAGTTTTGAGGACCGTTGGTACAATGCCGGTGCTCAAGGATTCATGTATTATATTGAGGACAATGGGACAGAGAGAAGAGAAACAGGACTGGAATAAAGTGGTGGGAATGGGATCTAAAATAGATGTGGTGGGTTTCATGCGCGTAACTAGTTTGTTTAGGGATGCTGAGTCAAGAAGAGAGAAGCTGGAGAGACGGGAACCAGAGAACTTGGATGAGGAGGAAGGAGGTATGGAAATTATATCCGTAGTGGAGAGAATGTGATGCCGGATGTTGTCAATCTTAGAACTAAAGAAATCTAAGAATGTGTTGCAAAGTTGTGATGAGGCAGGTAATGTGGTGGGGCAGTTTGGCTTGAGCAGTCTGTTGATGGTGGAGAAAAGATGTCTGGGATTGTTTTGGTGATTTTCAATGATGTGAGAGAAGTAGGTGGATCTAGCAGACTCTATAGTAACCTTATAATCAGATAAGTAATCTCTCCAGGCCTGATAATGTACATTGAGGCCGGAAAGACGCCACCTACGCTCAAGTTTGCGAGAGGTAATTTTCCATTACCACAAGGAATGGAAGCATGATTATTTTTTTGTACTTTTGCATTCAAATCTGCGATGCTACCATCTATACGAAAAAGGAAAATATAGAACATCATTTCAAAACAGCACACAAAACGTAAGATGTGGACTTTCCCGCTAAAAGTGAGTTACGGAAAAGAAAAATGGAAAAATTAAAATCTTAACTAGCAGCAGTCGATTTTCACGAGGCCTAATAAAAGAGGGAAAGCAGAAATCATCACATTGTTCCATTGGAGCCATATCCTGACACAAAAAGTCAATCAGGGATTGAGAAGTAATAAAAAAGCATTTGCTGAGGCTGCTTTGCTGTTTGGCAAGGTTCAGACAGCTGTTGCCTGAAATCAAACAGTTTCTCAAGTCATCTAAAAATGGTAAATATGCCCAATTAGAGGATGACCAGTGGCTTCTGGATTTAGCATTTCTCACAGACTTGACTGAACTGCTGAATGAGTTGAATGTCGAGCTGCAGGGACAAAATAAAAATGTCATCGACATGATCAGCAGTGTCAACACATTCAAAAAAAATTACAAGTGTTCTCAAGTAAGCTTCTCAGTGCCAATGCTCACATTAAGGTAGGATATATTTTTTTCTAAAATGGGGAACATTATTTATTCACTGTAGCATGAGTCACTTGCTTTTATTTGCTTTCATTTTTGTGATAGGTATCGTTATTGCACTGATGTGCCCACAGTTCTATATCAGAGCTTCAAATTCACACTGGTAGATCGCGCTGGACTGGCAAATGAAAAAGTAGATCTTACATTTAAAAAGGTTGGGCACCCCTGAGCTACAGTATAATAATATACTCTTTTTAATGTATCCAAATGAAAAATTTTGTTTTTATAAAACAGCCTTTCTTTTTTATTAATTTAATATTTAACATACTGTAATACAAAGTTGAAAATTAATAAAAGTCTAAACAATATACAGATTTTATAATTGGAAAAAAGATTGTCTCAAGGGACTAAGCATTGACCGGGATTCGAAACCAGGTGTTTTCTGGCGACAGCCCAAATGTTCCACACGCCACATTAAGTATTCACTGCACCACCTGGCGGTTGTAAAAAATAGTGCACTCCAAAAAACAGAATTTTTTTAATGGGGTGCATTACGGTGCGCTAGGCCATGGGCGCAGCAAAGTGCTGCAGTATCTGGCATGCATTCTGACTGGCTGGATCTGCAAGTTCATGTGGGCATGCACTGCACACAACATCACACATAAATTTAGCACTAAAAAGGAAACATTTTCCTTAAATTTCTCACAGACTTAGAATTTTAGAATGGAGGAAAAGATTATATCTAATGCTCTCCAAATTCATTGGGATAGCAAAATGAAAAATAATTTTGTAGTTGTAGTCATGAAAATAAAATGAATGATACAGTAGATATAATATGTTTCATTTACATTTGATCATATTAGAAGTCTACGTTGAACTGAGTAACTTGAAACGGCTTTAAGTATTGGGGGCAGATTAACTTTGAGTTAATAAAAACTGGTATTGGGTTGCATTTTGAACCCTTATAATTTTGGCCATTTTTCAGTATTGAAATAATGAGGAAAATAGGATTTTTTATTCTTTAATTGAAGTGAATCTCTTGAGCATGGAACTCGATTTCATGAGTAGAGGGTTGAGCAGGTTACTGTAATGTTTACTGTCTGTAAAAATACATTGATTTTCTACCCCACAATATAACATAACTACAGTATGTCACACCATAATAAGATATGAGTCTTAACTCTTTGCAATGTCTGATTTTCTATTAAGGAATTTAACCAAATAGCACTTATCTTCTGCAAATCATATGTCATTCATTTGACAACGGTAAAAAAAATTCTGCCTAGACTCAAAATCATATCATTTAATAATTTTATTTTCCTTGGGTTGTTACATACAACATCATAACTGTTACAAAGCAGACACTTTCCCATAATGCATTTGCATCAGGTATAGGTTTATCCAGATTTATTTAGTACTGGGATCATCATTTCATATATTCATTTAAAGTTTAGTGCAGCTAAAACACAATTTTGTAGAGGCTTCTTGTATATACATACAGTACAATGGAATTGGGATAGAAACATACATTTCTAACTCAAGTTATCAAAGTCATTGTTACAACAGATTTGTGATTAAAATTTTAATTTTAATAATTTGTGATTATAAACTTGTAGCACAGTTCACTAGAGCAAGGAGTTTCAAAAAGCTTTCAGATTCTTAATCCTATAATAATTGGGTTTTCTTCAGAAAGGAAAACTGTTTTAGGATGTAACTCTGAACTGGTCTTAAATTTATCAGAAATAACCATATCTATAATGTTCACATAATTTCTATTCCATGATTTTGATATAGCTTTTCAAATCTGGCAATATCAGAAATGGAAATAATTTAATCTGATAGATCTACCAGATGCCTGCTGGATTTCCATGTGTAACAGCAGAATTCAACAGGCTCACTCAAAAGGAGGCAAGACAGAGTTGATATTCAGCATTCCACATCAATACCAGGTGTTTAAGCTTATTCCAAATCTATTAATTCTTTTAAAAAAAAGGATTTATAAATTTTCTATGACCACCACCCACAGGGTTGAAAACTACTTGTACTACTATGACAAGGCTTTCACCCGTTAAAGCAGAACAATTAGTTTCACATAGTGCAAGAGTTTAAAGAACTTCTAGAGTTCTCATTTAAAAAATCAACAATCAACCAATGGATTTTTATTGGAAAGGCAGAAAAAACTCAACATCAACTTAATAACATCTCCACCCTCATAATCTTCAATACCCCTGCCATTTTCAATAACATAAAAAAATCCTCGCTATTAATATTACCATCATCCCTCCCTCTGCAGTTATTTTGTTTTGTCACATTCAGCTCGTTTAAAGCATTCTTTTTGAAGAACTCCATGACTGGCAGCAGAGTCGACACTGTGGCCACTAGAGGGAGATAGAGGGAGCTAGTAATGGGATTGTTAGAGTTCTAGGGGTTCAAATCGCCTCAAACTAATTGTTTTGGTTTACTCATGGAAACTAATCAATTTTTGAACTACCAAATAATTAATCTCATCATGTTCTAGCAAAGATGGGTTAATAGCAGAATTTGGCTGACTAATTGCCACATTTGTACTGACAATCCTTAAAAGCCACTTCGACTGCAATCCATTTCGGTCCCCTATAAAGGCATTATCTGAATTGATATTTTTTTAATTTTATTTTTTTGTTGTACAAGCAAATTACATCTACTGATCTAACATTAATATACAAATAAAAGCAACTAATTCTACTTATTGATTGTTTATATGTAAGATACATACATAAGTGTCTGGCTCAGTAGCTCTTTCAATTCAAGAGTAATAATCTTCTCAAAGCACCAGGGTCAGGGTTGGGCTGCTGCTGTGTATTGTTAAGAGGGAACGGAAATGCAAAAACTCCTTTTTTATCCCTTACACGAGGTGTGAAACATAAAGTCTCACCATTGCTAATCAATTCCTCTGTTTACCAGCTGTCCATTCTCATAGTATCTATTGCAGCACAAATACCATGGGAAAAAAGAGAACCTTTTGGGAGTTCTGGCTTAATGTATAATGCACACCCATAACTCGCATTACCCTGTATCCAAGTTCATTAAAAATCAAAGAATAAATAATGTAGGACTTAAAAGTGCTATAGATCTTTAGGAAGGAAATTTTAGTTTCTCACTAATTTCAGTGAATTGCTTTGACCGCATGAGCTAGAAATACCACCCTTTATTATAGGAAAATGCAGCACAACAAAGCATTGTCCCTAACAGACCTGCTCACATGCCAACATTCATACATTCCAAAACGAGGGAGAGACAGCCGCTTTCATGCATGCACTTGCGTGAGTACAAAAACAAAAAAAAACACAAATCGTTTCTGATACCCAATTTAAATTCCTATCATTAATGCAGGTTATTCTACCTACTGTCACCTGCTTCTTCCAAATACAGTTGGCCCTCCCATAACACCTGAGCTGTGCTGGGCATGGGTTCTGAGAAGCAGAGTGATAATAAAAATAATAATAAAAAAGTAAATCCCAGAAATTGTACAATACAGATAAATTCTTAATGTACCCTCTGTTAATATTTGGGCAAAGTCAATTTCAATTGTTTTCCAGATCTCCACTTTGTTTAATATTTATAATTCCTTCTATACCTTTTCATTCTTCAATTAAATCCTACTTATCAAATGGGCAAAATAAGAAATTTGTGGCAGGAAGAACTTAATACATGTAATGCTTTTAATGCTTTACCCCCTTTTCTCAACTTAAATTAAAAAACTTAATATTAAAGCTTGTTTTGGCATTACCTCTATCTTTTGGAGTTGAAAGTTGCCCTGACTCTAAATATCCAATTCTTTGTCCAAGTCACTTTGCTAGATACTTAAAATAGAAAATATATTCTCAACCTACCCATTTCGTGCTTATTTTCTTATTGAGTTTCTTATGATTATATTAGGGATTTTTGTTGTACAGTATGTAATGAATCGTGCATCCAACATTTGCATGTTTAGCAGTCACACATGTCCTTATAGTTCTGTTGTGGTTATGGCAAAGTAATGCAATGTTGTCTTTTGGTGGTGTAGAAAGTGTAATTAAATGATGTTCTGTGTCATAGTAAGGTAATGATTTGTGGAGCTAATGTTTTACACTTTAAAGTGCTTTCTATGGGCTTATGTTTAAATATTCACATTGTCTAAAAAATACTTTTTGTCAATAAGTCATGCTTATTGTAAAAATCCAGCATTTAATAAGTATGTTTGGCACTAAAAATAATTAATGTCTGTGCCTTGTGGCAGTTAAATGTAATCTATCTATTATGAGAACTGTGTGTTGGCCTTCACAAAACCCAGTTGGGTGGCAGCAACTCTAAATCGACCAATTCCAGAAGGGCAGAGAATTGTATGTGGGGTGAGAGCTTGTATTTGAAAGGACAAGGAACTACAAAACCACTGGGCATCAAAATGCCTACTAAACTGACAGTGGAAGCATCAGTGAAGAGACAAAGATCATGGGGAGCAGAACACCATCACTGTAAAACACAGACAGACTGTTCCTGTAGTGGTGTAAAAGACTCCATATCCTAATATTCTTCTAAGCTTTGGCTGATATTGCAACAGGTGCATTGGGAGACCTGTTGTAGAAAGAGACAGAAGTTGAGAGATGTAAGATTTTCTTTGAGGTATAATATGGCATAAATAAATGTGGTATAATATAGTGTTATTGAAATGTCCCAACAAGGAAAGCATATTACGTTCAGAGATGGAATTCAAAATCTGAAAGTGAGAGATGGTGGAACATAATACAGTACAGTATTTGTCCATATATGTCCAAGGATGAAGAATGAGATGGGAGAACAGAATAATAAATAGAATTGGACAGGAAGGCCAGGGAGGGATTAGGCAGAAAAAGAAAAGAGGGAGGAAGGCAAAAGCTCCAGCTCTGGGACAGAGTGAGTTAAAGCTATGAGCTATGGTTACTGATGGAAAAGGTCAGTAGGACCAATTAGCAATAGTGTTATATGCAGCGGGGACAGCTGCAGCTTCTGCTGAAAAGGTTTTGTGGTATTCATAAAATAAAGATCCACCATAATGAACATAAATATTAGCATTATAGTGGTAGTGGTCCATGTAGTGGTTCAATTCCTGGTACCTGTGAAGATAGATAGAGCATATGACATCTCTATCAATACATTAGGCTATAATGAATTTGCCAAGGGTTAAGCGTTTTTGAAAAGGTGTGAATAGAGAGGTTTAAAAATAACAGCAAGGTCACTGCAGTCCACTACATGATGATCAAATTTAGAGCTAGAGATGGAAGATTTATGTTTTTACCTTTAAGAATCTGGATGATGATGAATGATCATGAATGATAATAAAAAGTATCTAAAGCCTGAGAGCCCAAGGCTGTAGCTGTGCTGGGGGTAAAATCTGATACAGAGAAGGAAAGAGGAAGACTGAAGATGGGAGGGGAGGCAGTGCTGAAGGGAAGGAGCTTTTCAAGCATTAAGCAGATGTGAATTAATGTCGGCAACAGAATGAGAAAATGGTTCAAGAATCTGAGAATTTTAGCGAGAGATAATATCAACTGGAGAGCTTGGCGGCTGTGTAGCAGGAGAAGGCGGAATTGTGGAGGCAAGAGGAGCAGTTGGAGTTGTTGGTTTTGTAGAATGCAGACTAGGTGAGACTGTAGCTGAGAGAGGAGGGAGAACTGGTTGTGCCGATGGAATCACATAAAATTAGAAAATTACCAAAACAGTCAGACTGAGGTGGAATAGGGATAGACTTGTCAAAGAGGAATTTGAGGACCTTGGAATAAGGCTAGTCCTTATTAAAAAAAATGAGCCGGCTTATCTTGCATGATTCAATAGTGATTAGAACAGCATTATATGTGTGGCTAAATGGCAGAAAGGGAACGGGGAAGAGAGTCTTCAGTGTCCTGAAGGAGTTGATGGGCAAAGACAATGGAGAGTTAGGCAGGAAAGCTATTTAGAGGTCTGGAGCTGAGAACTCAAGGGACTTGAACTCAAAATGTCTTGAGTGTTAGTGTGGATAGGGTTTAAACAGAAAGAGGGAGATATTGAATAATAGAGTAGTAGAAAAGGTGAAATAATTTTGATAGAAGATTTTCACAAATGTGGATATTGTGATGAAAAAAATAGAAGTTGAAAATGATATGGCTAAAATGGTTACTGATTGCTGCTTAACTTAGTTTGTAAAAACAGCAAGAAGTGAAAAGAGCTTCTTTAGACCTAATTTTTTTCAAACAGGATATAATTAAGGGAACAGACATTATACAACCATTGGGAAACTGTGACCATAATATGGTATCATTGACGTAATGTTTAAGTCTCTAAAGCTTCCTTTTAAAATTAGGGCTTATAATTTTAGAAAAGCAGACTATACGGAGTCATGGATGGATAGAGAGTCAACCAAAGACGGATGATCATACTTCAAAACCATAAAGTTGAAAACAAATTCATCCCTAAACCATTGAAGTTTAAGTTTAGGAAAACATGACCTAAATGGTTTAAAGTTGAGAACACTCTATAGACTGTGTAAATGATTCAAGATTCAAAGAAAAATATACAGTCCTATGGGTACAGATACATAAAAACATTACATTTACCGCAATGGAGACATTGAAACAGAGGCAAATATTGTAAAGCATTTTTTTTCAGTTCTAAAAAAGTAATGGAACTCTAAAAGCAGGAGTAAACTATCTACAAAATAACATGACATTAATAAAAAAAATGCAATAAATATATGTTAAATGAATATTTCAATTTCCATTGAAGTTATGTTATTTTCCCAGTATTGTACCCCTAGGTAGGACATTTCAGTGCTGGGACATTTCTACAGATAGGAGAACTACAAATATAAAACTAATTAATAAAAATGGGAACAAAATAGATTTGAATATTTAGAAAAAAAATCATTGTAAAGATACATGGAGCATGGATTTAGAAAGGTCTTCTTTAACAAAATTACTAGAATTTGTTGCGGACACAAGAAAATGGCATTTATGTCCTGTTTATCATTATAAAGAATATACTGTATACTGTATGTATAGATACAGCTAAAAATGACTGCAAAAATAACTTTGCTGTCTCTAAGAACCTAGATATAATGGGTAACTCCTTGGTTAATTAACCTCTGGGTAAATTATTAAGTGTCAATCAAAAGTGCAGAAAGACACCATTTAAAGAGGTGGGGAGGCACAGTGGACAACAGGAAGAAAAAGAAAAAATTAGGGTGAGAGGCAATATTTCCTCTGAGCTGTGCGCATGAGCATGTGCACACAGGTTATGAAATCAGTGCACATACTGTAGGAAATTGAACAGTGCACAAAAAATTAAATTCCCCCAAATAATAAATTGATAATAAAAAAACAAACACGGTCGTCAATTGAAAAATGCTAAACTGACCACATGAGACTGGTTGCGAGAGGCCCACCTTGGCTGTGTGCATTATTGCTACTCAATAATCTATATCTATGCTCTCGTAGTCTTGTAACTTACTGTACATGTTCACTCGACACTCAGTCTCTATGACTGGGCTTGTTGAATCGCTGTCCCGGTCTTTAAGATCTCAAGTTCAAGTTCAAGTTTGCTGTCATTTTGTAATACTCATATACAGGTATATGGTATTACAAAATGCTATTTAGCTAGCTCTCAGATGGTAAGTAGTACAAAAAACAACAATACAACAACAATACAAATCAAATAAAGGATGGAAAATTATGTGTGTTTGAGTTTTTGGTAAGAGGGAAGGCACTATGAGGTTCAGATCATAGTTGAGAGAGGCTGGGAGTTTAATAGTTTGATAGTGCGGGGGTAAAAACTGTCTCTGAGTCTGGTAGTCCGGGCCCGAATGCTCCGGTACCATTTTCCAGATGGTAGAGAGTTGCATCTCTATGTATCTATGTGAATGACTATATTAACAAAAAATAAGTAAGGACAATATTGTAAGGACCCCCTGCAGTTCGCCTACCAGAACAACAGATCAGTGGATGATGCTGTCTCCCTGGCTCTGCATACAGCCTTGGAACACCTGGACACTAAGAACTCGTATGTGAGAATGCTGTTTGTGGACTACAGTTCAGCATTCAATTCCATCATACCCAGTCAACTGGTGACAAAGCTCAGGGGATTAGGTCTGTGCAACTCTGTCTGCAACTGGCTGCTGGACTTTCTTATCAAGAGACCACAGGTGGTGCGGATAGGCAATAAAACATCAACACCACTCACCCTGAACACTGGAACCCCACAAGGCTGCTGTCTGAGTCCAAGGTTGTACTCCCTATTTACTCACGACTGCACAGCAAGACACAGCAACAACCGCATCATTAAGTTTGCCGATGACCACTATAATAGGACTGATCAGTGATGATGAAGAGTCCTCTTACAGGGATGAAGTTGTACAGCTGCTTAGGTGGTGTCATAGCAATAACCTGGACTTGAACATAAAGAAAACGAAAGAGCTAATAGTGGACTTTCAGAGACACAGGCCACACACTCACAGCCCACTCAGTATTGATGGAACGGAAGTGGAAACAGTCACCAGCTTTAGGTTTTTGGGAACTCACATCTCTAAAGATCTAACCTGGACTGTGAACACTGACTCTATCATGAAGAAGGCTCAGCAGCGCCTTTATTTCTTGAGGTGCCTCAAGCGATGGGGGATGCCAATACATGTGTTGGTGAACTTCTACCGCTGCACTATCGAGAGCGTCCTCACCAACGGGATCACCGTGTGGTATGGCAACACCTCTTCGCGAGAAAGAAAGGCACTGCAGAGAATGGTCAATATGGCCCAGAAGATCATCGGCTGCGGTCTCACCGAGATTAAACAGCTCAATGAGGACCGCTGCCATGGTAGAATTCTGGCCATCACAGAGGACAGTCACCACCCCGGGCATGAGCTCTTCACCCCACTGCCCTCAGGCAAGAGATATAAGAGCATACGGACACTTACCACTAGATTCTTCAATAGCTTTTATCCATAAGCTGTGAGACTGGTGAACACATTTAGCCATCCCCCTCGGACCACACCTACACCATCACCATCTACCTCATTGTAATTTATTTATTGTACTTCTCCAGTCATTGTTTACACGTCTGTATTGTTTACATTCAAACTGTCTGCATGTTTCCTTGCACATTGTCTATTGTTTTTTTGTACATTGTCTTGATGCACTGTTTGCACTTTGTTTTGTTTTTTACACTTGTTTTACAATCGAGAGACTTTCTGTAAGTAAGAATTCCATTGTACTAGCACCGGTTACATATGGCAATAAAGTTCAAGTTCAAGTTCAAGTTCAGTTCAGTAAGTTTGAATACTTGATAATGGTCTGGGTTTTTTCTGGGTGGTTAGGACGTTAGACTTCTGGGAAGCCTTATTTGTACAGTAAATTACATAACTTGTGTGTTGCATGTTTAGAGTATGTTGTCTGTTGTTAAGTGTGTGTAGTGTCACTGTTAATAAATATTTGTTGAAACCAGTGTTCCTGAATTACTACACTTTTCACCAAAGCTGTGCCAGAGAACAAAGAATTCATGCTCCTCTAATTGTACCATTTGGTTATATTCTTGGAAAAAATCTTTACAAGTTGGGAATTATGATATTCAACTGATTTATTGATTAATCCTCTAAGTCATTTTCTGTTATTCACTATTTTCGTGACCCCTTATTTGTAAATATGTCATGTTAAATTTTGGATGAAGTATTTAGATGAGTACCACCACAATCTCCATTAAGACCACTGGTCTTCCTTACTGTATTTACAGTATACTAATGATCAAAATTTTGGCATAGTTTGTACATTAGTGAAGATTCAGGAAGCTTCCAAATGGATGGGTCCTGATAGATCAGCTGTGTAGAGGCTGCAAAGCAAATTCAAAAGTATAGAATCGAAGACTAGGCAACCAGCTGCCAGATTAAATAATATGTACAATTGATATAATGTAGATAGTAAAGTGACCTGGCTCTCAGATAACAAGTATAATTGGTGACCAATGTTATACACAATATTCCATATGGGGTCTTAATAGTGCATTGTGTCATTTTAACATACCATGTTTTATCAGAATCAGAATCACTTTATTTGCCGAATACTGTAATTTACAGTACATGTACTAAGAATTGGATCTGGTGCCTTGGTACAAAAACAGAAATAATTAATAATACATACAGTACCTGTAGACACTTCACACAAATAATTACATACAGTACAGTGCACACTCCATCCTGTATTCATGTATTCTGGATAAGCAGGTTGATGGCCATGGAGACGTACAAGTGCTGGGTGGTTTTTGTTTTTTATTGACTGGTAGCTCTTCCTGAGGCAATTTCTTTAAACAAATGGTGCCTTGGATGAAAGGAGTCATCACCAATCTTTTCTGCTTGCTTAATGTACATTTTATACTTTTCACTATATACCCTAACTGTTTACCTATCTGTTCCTTCCCTATATTGTCTAGAGGAGAGAAATGAAGTATAGATATACCTAAGTATTTACTGTAGGTAGCTTCTTTAAGCTAGGTGTTTCCCATATTTTAGTTTATGTTTCTGCTCACTAGAGTTTATGTACTTTTCTAGGTTTCTGCCAGATTTTTGCCAATTTTTGGATTTTGTCTTTACCTTTTTGAATTTCCTCTGCTGCTTGTGCAGTGTTTCCTAACTTCCTATTTTGGTGTTATACATGAATTTGACTGGTTTGTTAACTATATTAAAATCTGGATGATTCATACTATTTTGGAAGAGCAGCGTCCCTTCAGATGATCTAAATAGAGCATATCTTATACTCGGTATGCATCACTGTTGTTGCTTGGTCGAAGACTTATCTTTCCTAAATTTATTTTACTTAATTTGTATATTGCTTGCAATTTAGACATAAAAAGAGTGTGTTTCAACTTATCTTTCCTTTAATGTATTCAACAGATATTAGGACAGGACAAATGGTATACAAATCATTTCTAACCTTTGTAAGAAATATTTTCTTGGGATGGAATGATGATTTGGGCAGCACTGAGGTGCAATGGGTAGTGGGTAGCTTTGGCTTTAGAGCTCCAGAATCTGAATACAGAATCCCTGGGTGGAGTTTACATGTTCCCCCCTTATTCATGTTTTTTATTCTTTAGGTACTCCATTTTCCATCCAATGTCCAAATCATGCTGTCCAGATTTAATTTGCATCTCTGTATTGACATATGAGTGAATGCTTGCACATATGTGTCTAAGCCGTTTATTGGAATGGTGTACTGTCTAGGCTGTAGTTCCACCTTGCTGTCTGAGCCTGCCATCTAAGCATTAAGCTGATAGTAAAAATGGATGAAAAATGGAACAATCATGTGTTGCATCTGTTATGAAAGTTTTATTTTATTTTTCTGTGCTTATTACGCTTTGGTGTTGAGTCAATGTGAATCACGTTGTGACAGAGAAATCTTGGCTTGTCATGAATATTTTGTGTTTTTTCCTGTTGTTGACATTAAAACATAAATTATTTATGTATCTGGGACAGTATGATCTTAAGTCTTAAGCTGGTAAGTCTATATTGTTTAGTAGTATAAAATAACTACCACTTTCTTTGCTGTAATTGAAAAAAGGTGTCAGCTGCTGTTTTATTCATCTCTTTTGCAAAGTTTTAATTAAAACAAATTTGTTTTGAGTTTTGGGTGAAAATCCATTGATTCATGAATCAACCACTGCTTTTTGCAAGTACTGTAAAAGCCAAATTATGGACATTAAGGAATGGATGTCAAAACAACCTCCTCTTAGTATGTGCTTCTGGTTTTATCATATAGGAAAGTCTGACTGTAGTAACAGAAAACTATCACTACCACAATTTATCTCTCCTGGTTTTTACTATGAGCTCACTGCGTAACTCCCTTAGGATCTCCATTACACTACATTTAGTGTTTTGGCTGTTAACTTTGATAAAAGCATCTTTTCCACCCATGTTGCTACTAGTAGCAAAAATAAGCCTTCAGATTTACCAAAACCTTAGGGAAATGACAGCACCATGGCCACTGGCATGGTAAATATTTACTTCTACTCTTATTTTCCTGCCAAATGGCATGACATGAATTGAAAGTAATGATGATTTACATGCCTATATTAACTTGTTAAATAAAGGTTCTTTTAATTCTTACAAAGCTTCATTACATCAACATGAAGTCCTAGACCCAGGACCCAAGTCTGGTTTAGCAAAAGTAATAAAAGCAAATATTCCTGGGTTTCCAAATTAAAATGCTACTTCAATTGAGTTAAGCATTTTCATCTGAGTTTTTTATTTCAGTGTGGGTAATAAAAACAGTGCAGATACAAAGTATGGAGTAACAGAGCAACTGTGGCAAGATCAGTGCTAAATAATACACAATGATTGTAGAATACAAATCATTTTCACAAGAAAGTTATACATTTAAATATGGGAGAAAAACTTTTTGTACTGTATGTGCTTTGCATGCAGCTGAACTACATAGTCCACAAAAGAATAATGTATTTATTTAGTTGATAACTGCATTCAAAGTGACTTGCAAGTGAAAAAGAAAAAAATATTAATTTTCATTTACAAAATAGTTTGATTTTGCTTCCTTTACTTTTTCTATTTGAATGGTTTGTGTACAGTAGTACTGTATGTAATACTCTGCAATTGTCTACATTAACTCTCAGTCATATACCAGCAGTTTAACCAGTTTTGAATTGTGTCTAAGTGTGAGGTTTTCTTTACTGACTTGTAATATGTGGTAATACTCTTTTAGTATTCATCAAACAATACCAAACAATTTACAAACAATACCATGATCTTTTAATCTTAAAATTAGGAAGAACAGTTTTCCTATTACAGAACCTTGTGGTACTCCAGTAATGACATAACATCAAACTGACTATTCACTCTGAATCTCTATTCTGTATTTCCTAGCGATTGGCCAATTTTTAATCCAAAGACATTCCACTTTATCTTTATCTATCTTTATATAAATATATGTTCCATTCATTACTACTTGTTCGGAGAACTCTACAAATTACTTAAACAAGTTATATTCTAAATCTTTCCTGACTATTCCTTAGTTCTGACCTATCACCACCGTTTGAGCATGCACCCCTTCATTTAACAGGTTGATTTATATCCAACAACCAACCTTTCACATAGCATTGAGGTGAAACAAAGATAAAATAATTTTAGTTGTGGCTCTTGCATGCCATCTAGTTTTCACTACTCAAGAGGATTAGCAAAACCATCATTCATTTCTGATAATGACTTTTACACTGCTAAAACAAGCTTCACCTCCTGATTTTAGTTCATTGGAGTCTTGTGCAGTGACAGCAACTTGAAAGCAGAACTTTTGTTTGTTTTGTGTGGGGAAAGGGAACTTAAAGCAGCCTCTGCGGGTCTAGTTTCCAAATCATGTACAAAAGCCAGAATTCACTCCTTTGTGGCTTCATGTTTTCTTACAGGAATGTACTGTAATGTTTTGAAAAGAGGATTGAGAACAGTGTAAATTTCAAATTTCTCCATTTGGGACTAGCTGCTTATTCTCTCAGCCAAGTTATAGTATTTTTAGGAGCTCTTGTGAGTCATGCAATGATAGCAGGGTCTATGTCTGAAAACACCATCTGTATTTGCAAATAAGATACTGTGGGTATTGCAACACTTGATGCCATGTGTTCACTCCCTCCAAGCAATTCTGTCGCCGGTAAGCAGGGTTTAAGCACATCTTATAATTTTGTTGTTTGATCTAATTTAACGATTCACAGTGGTATTGCTAGTTGGTGTTCTACACCCTCAATTTACCTCAAGCAGACTACTGACCATCTTAATGTACTGTTCCGGCCAGTGTGAATATCCTGTTTAAGTTTCCTATTTCTAGGCTCTGTTTGTTTTGCAGAGTTCTGTTTTGTTAGCTGGACCATGTTTAAAATGGCACACAATTTTACAGCACCGTGCAAGAAGGTAGTCATTCAAAGCAGTATGTAAGAACTTTCTGACACTGAGCTGAAAAGTGTTTGCAGCACAGAAAACATGGTTTGATTTGATCAAACATACTGTATTCCTATGTTTTGTACTCTGTCATTTGATATTGCTTCGATTTTATCTAACACTCTAATTTGGCATCCTGGAATGCAGGAGTGCATTATTTTGCTATGTGGTGTTCAGTTGGTGAATTTGTCACAGGTAGAGCTGAACTATGAATGTTACACTACTCACTAATGCAGTGCCCAGTAATATCCAAATACTCTAACTGTTGTTAATGACATATGTCCAAAAAGTTCCAACCTTACAAATTTTGAGATATTAAGCTGACTCTGTATTCACATGTTCTCTTCAGCAAAGAGCTGCTTAATTAGTGTATTGTTATTGTAGACCTTGTGATTTCAATCCAGAGCACTTTGAAGGACTTTTTCAAGCCCTTCATGTTTGATTGCATTGACAGGTAGAGCAGAAGTCATAAATAGTACTGCAGAGTACTAATACTGCACTATTACAGTATGAGCAGTCTTGATTACATTGACTCTGAAAATCTTTCCTTTATCTGTAACCTGTCTTACAGTGTATAATGTGAACTGAAACAGCATTACTGTGTACATCTGTATTATAATGCAAATGTCAAGCATAAGGTTCTATAATAAATTCTATCAAAGATATAACAGGATCTTATGATGCTATGGAATGGGCTTGGAAGCCAGATATGGATTATAATCAAATGTTGAGGATTCTTTTCAAGTATTCTCTTGCATTTCTTTCACAGAGACTCAAATTTTAAAATTCATATCACCTATGCTCATAACTCTTCATTTAAACAAGGGAAATTCAATCTTGGCCCTCAAAAAATGTTTTAAATTCCAAATTCAGCTCCTGTAAAGCTAAGTCAGAAAAAAATGGTATGATTAGATCAATGTAATACTTGAAGCATACTAACTGTATGCTGGAACTACATGCTATACTCCAGTTTGTGGTTTAAGTAATGCATTGTACAGGTTTAGATTAACTTAAATTCTATAGTTTTTCTCACCTTTATACAAAATGTAATATGTACTAAAAATTTCACTTGCCATGTATATGCCCACTTCAGGATATTATGTAAATATTCCTGTCTTGACCCAGTTGCTCCCTGGATTGACAAGATTGCTACTGAAACCTTGATTTGGATAATTTAAATACAGTTTATGAGAAAGAACACAGCCCAAGTTCTACAAGTCCTGTTGAAATTGGAAATATACAAAATAATACATACTTTTCCTGGTTCAGCAGTAGTAAGTGAACCAGGAAAAGTGTGTTAGTTTTGTACATCTTTCTTTGACATACAGAACTCTTGTCTTGATTCCTCTTTACTTTGGTGTGGACTGTAAACACACAAACCTGCATTGCATTTGGGTTAAAGGAATGCCCAGGTAAACATAATGTCAATATTACTGCCTGTGTATTACTGCCTGTGTATTGTATCATTTCTTGTCTATGTTTATGTGAAGACCCTTGTCCAAATGTTTAAGAAACATGTACAGTATCATTACCAGTGATTAAAACTTAGTTATTAGACTATAGTAAAACTGTCATAGTTTTTGATGAATGGCAGGTAAAGGATTTTTGCTGTATGTGGAAAGTAATGGAATTAAGATAAAAACATATCAAGAACAATATTTAATTATTGTGTTTACTGATATTTAAGCAATTTAAAAAAAATGAACACAATCTATACAAAATTAATGTAATCTGTAATAGTTCTAAAATACTATAATTCTGTTACAGAGAATCTTGAGAGAATGCATTCTCCTAATACAAGTATGTGGCCAATGCATGAAATTCTAATTCAAAATCAAAATAAAAAGGGTGTTTCCTGTGTTTCAAAACAAACTTTTGTAGTGTTTTCCAGGCTAAAATACTTTTGTGTTACTGATGTTCATATAAAAGTACAGCTGGAGCCAGTATGTTATCAACTCTGGCTTCAGATTTTGGTTTTGAATCCAATGACCTTCATGGAAAGACTTCAAAGTCTACTTGTTCAGAATTAAGAGCCAACTCTGACAATATGCTTTTACAATTTTTCATAGATTAAATTATTCTGTAAAATAGCAGCACAAAACTGAAACACAACAAAAAACTAACTTAAAATATTTAGACTTTTAAATGAGATTTAAATTTGAAATCTGATGTGCCTTTTTGTTTCTTTAATCAAAATTGTATATGAAGAAACTATGAAAACTTTCCTTTGCTCCATCTAAAAAGATTGATAATGGATCAAGTTTTTACACTGTGCAGCACAGGATCTTTGTGTAACCTTCACATAATACTTCCTCTCTAAGTCTTTTTAAACTGGTCAGATACAGGTATTATAGTAAAAACACCCCCATAAGGTTGTCTTATATGGTCTTATAAATTCAACATGTATTTTTTCTTTCTACTTTCATCACCTTTGACTGGGTAGAATGAGAGCATTCAATAAACAGGGAAAAAAGAAAAAGCAGTACAGTATGATGACATTGCAGTGTGTGTGTTTGAAAGATTAACTTTCTTGATGCAAACTTCCAGGGACTAATCCATCGTTGCTGTGAGGTGTTTGAGCATCTCAATCCCACGATGTTGAATACTCAGCCCCAACTAGATCTTTATAACAATACACATTTAGAAAAATTTAGGAAGTGGTTAGCACACCCTATAGGGGGACTTTGCGCATGGCAGTTCTCAAAGTTTACGTGTGCAGGTTCTAATGCTAACTACTTAAGAAGATACTCTGTCAACAGAATTGTTTAGAACAATTTGAAATGCCCTTTTTTAATGATGCCAGGCTCTGTTGTTGGGATTTTATATACTTTATTTGCAGAAATAAGTCATATTTAGGTTTCCAGATGGCAATTTGGAACTTTGGAACTATTTTATTTTCTAATATGTACTGTACAGTAGCCTAATTTAATCTAATATTCTCTGATAAAAACAAAAATGTTGCTGTAATATGTCGACTGCTCTCACTGGAGAAAAACAGCAGTTTGTGTTCATAAAATAAACCCAAGAACAGGCAGAGACAGTCCAGGGTGTAATCCACAATGGGCAAGGATGAAGCTGGGTAGAAATGGAAACACAGCACCAAGGGACATCCAAACTCAGAGATGAGGGAATCAAAGCCAAGACCATTAACTGATAGACACAAAAACACCAGAAAAGAAGCCAGATAATGAAGTTGGGGTGAAGTGAGGCTCCAGAATTCATGGAATATAGCAAAATCTCTGAACTCGGAGCAAAGCTTGAAACATAGCGAACTCTATGTTCCCGAGCACTACCAGATCATGGCTTCCTTAGGTAAATATAGTAGATAATAGCCTCCAGGTGACACAACACTTTTGTCAAATTAGTAAGCATGGTAACTGACACAGAATGACTATTGGTTATTGTAGGTGTGGCCGGCTACCGTGTAGATATTAGCTCTCCCAACCACTCACCTGCGGTGACAAGCATGACAATTGTATAATAAAAATCTCATGTGAGGGACACCAAGTATATTTAGAGCCACACATGTGTGGTTCATGTATTAATTAAGCACAATAACCCAACATGGTCATGTGGACAGGTTGACTCAGGGGTAAATGCAAGGGTATGTTTGACAGGAGCTTCTGTGACTAAGACAGCTCAACTTGGTAATGTTTTGCTCGCAATGGTGTCAAACATGATATTAGCATAAAACATCAAGGAAAAAACATCATCAGCAATGGGCATCAGTGGACAGAAGCATATATTCCAGGATCATGATATCCAAACATTAATTCAAATTGCAAGGCAAAACCAAAAAGCAGCCGCAAATCAATTCACTGCAAATTTCAACCTGGGACACAATTAATCAAAAACAGTTCTCTAAGAACTTCACAAAAAAGGAAACCGTTACCCATCAGCATTTCCTCCCTCTGGAAATGCTTTGCAGGACTGTGACCCCTCTTCCCCCTCAAGAGATTCTAGTCAAGTACTGTAGCATTTCTCCATGAAGAAATTAAGTCCAAATGTATAATGTGCCTGAGCAACAGAGAAAGTGCTAAACTATGTATAATACTACCCAAACCCTACATGTACATTAAAAGCACATTATATATTTGGAGTTCCTTAGTTACCTAGTAGTATGATATTTATTAATGGAATTAATCAGATTGAAAGTTTTTTTGTCCTGTCTGATGTACAGTACATGACTGGAAACACAGAATGAACCACTTCCTCCAGTATTTGGGTGGGTAACACTAACCTTTTTTTTTGCTGTGCATTTTCATCTCTTTCTGCACTTAGTTTTGCTATTCTCTTCCAGCTCCAATCACTTTTCTTTTATCTTCCCCCCTGCACTCTTTGTGTTTTCATCACATTTTGACAGCAAGGCCCAATATACTGTATATTACTCTCATATCCAAGCACTTGCTCTGTTCTCTTTGAAATCGGATATCGTAGTGATAAAATAATTTATTATGTTATTTTGTTCACATTCTGGTTAAATTCTGTAAGAATAAAAGCATTTAAAAGATTCTTTTTGGAATATTATTTGCTGTTTCCTAAGGATTATTTTTGTCTTTTTCTGTAATAATGTTGTTCTTCAGTCTGACTGAGTGCTACATACAGTATTATGATAACTACATTAGAAACTTTCAGTGTTTTTTTTGGCAATTAAATTGTATATATAAATTCAATACAATGCCTGAAATAGCTAATTTATTATTACATGCTTGGATGTTCACACATCTTAAACTGGTGAGTAGTTAGAAATGGGGTTATGTACACCATCCTCCTAAGAGAGAGAGAGTAAATAAATACAAATACAGTATATTAGCACAATGGACATTATGTCAGAAGTTAAGTATTGAATGTTCACATACAGTATATTATTCAATTAGTTGTGTCTGTTGAAAAGAATTAGTGTGTACCCATTGACTCCTCTGTAATGTACAGGCATATACTGTAGATATTGCATTGGTAGTATGCAGGTGTACAGTATATCACTCTGAGGTTCTACTAATATAATAATAATTGGACCTTTGTGCTATCAGGTGTACATCTGAACAGTCTCATGTACTGATGTTAAATAGAGACGCAAGTTTTAGTAGGAACCTATTCATTCTTAATCTAATAAAGTTTAAAATCTTATTAGTAAAAGCTGTAAAAACATATAGAATTTATTCAACTTTGGAGTGATATCTCAAACCCACAATCATCTACAGTATCTCAAAGACTATTGACTGTCTCAAAACTTGATAAAAACAGTTGTATATTCAATATGCTAATTATGAAGTTTGTCATGAACAGACAAATCACTAAAATGTGATTTTGAATTTTCTCACACAAAATGTCTAGAAAATATTTCTCATTTGCAAGATTCTCACAACCCTGACACACACTTGTGATAAACTGTATATATATTTTTTTTCATTTGGGAACAAGATTATACTAAGGCAACTCAATTAATATTGTAACAACATAAAATGTAGGAAAGTCCAAGGTGGGGGTGAATACTTTTGATAGCCACTGTAAATTTGCTTACAACAGATGAGTAGAATAACAGTACAGATTATACTGTATTTGAGTTTCTCATATTTTCTTAATCATTTTTAAACTGTGCTTAAATGTCATTTTTACAAAAAGCCTTGAATGTGATTGCTAAATAGGAAAGTGGAGCTGTTGGGTGATTGGGTGATTAGAAACATAATCTCTAAGTGAACTAAATTTCTGGAGAGTGGATTGATGTATATTCTAAGTCATAAAGTGGAAAAAAATCCATTAATCTGACTAAGAATATAAGAATAAAACTTCTATTTAATACTGAAAATATGTTCCATTGGAATTGAAATCATGACATGGAGATTAAAAAAATACAAGTAAAAAGTACTGTAGGTGACATGTTACCTGAAAGGAATGCACCTAGCTAGTTCATTTAAATACATTTATTTCTGTTGCACATCAAGAGATATTAATTATTAAATAGATACCTCATTGGTAGCTATATCCAACAGTACATTTTCCATTTGATAGTGTTATGAGAATGTGCTGCAGCACATTAAGACACAGAGTAGTGAAGATTCAGACACTTCATTGTGCTCACATGGAAACACAGTGCTGGGGCCACACTGCTGAACATCTGATGTACTAAAGTATTCCAAACTTTTTAGACATCTTTTTAACATTGCAGAGTATGTGATATAAAAACTGGTGGCTTTCAAAAGAATATATGATTGGTCTTATACTACAAACAGATGTTGGCATTACAAGTTCCTGTTTCCAACAGCTAAAACAATTCATTTTGCTGACACTTCATGAGTGCTTACGATTTTGTACGTCCATAGAAGTTAATCCTGTTAACAGACTTCTGTTAGTACATAGCTGCAATAATTTCAGAGATACTGTACATTTTATATGTCTTTTATTGCACCCCTTCAGATAAAAATCTAGCTCTATGATTTTCATTTTGCCTGAAATTAATGTATAATGCTGCTCCTTACAAACAGTTGTCTCCATGGAGAAAAGCTGGGGTATGCGAAAAGATGAATTCCTAATGCAAGAAATTGTATAGGGCTAATAAACAAACATTATTATTATTATTATTATTATTATTATTATTATTATTATTATTATTATTATTATTATTATTATCATTACAGTTCTAGAAACTGAAAATGGAGTGCAAGCAACTTTTATTAAACAGAGAATTTTTAATAAAAACATTAGCTTTGAGATTTAATTTGAAAAGATTTGCAGTTTCTATTTACAGTATTTCTCTTTATCTGCTGCGCATTGGCTGGGGTTATTGTAAGAATGAAGTGATAACAGCAGATATGGAAACAGACAGCAACAAGAAGGTTCTGTAATTATGGGGTTTAATAAAATTATGCATAATTTTGATGCCCAACACAGCTCAGAGAAGCAACTGATGCACAGGCTTTTTAAGTGGCAATGGACACAACAGGAAAACACTAAGTAATATTAAACTGTATGACAATTAATTGTAAGAAATTATGGCCAATTTCTATAGGTTAAACACCAAACATTATTGTCTGGCCCAATTGTGTGACGTTTATAAAGAAAGTGTTAGACAAGAAAGTAAAGTATTCCTTGATGATAGTATTATTATATCAAATAAGAGTGTGTATTCATAATATATTTTATTTATACTGTATAATTGTATAAATTCTATAATTATTTTCCTCCACACTGACAGCTACAGTATACAGAGCTACTCTAGGTATTAAGATTCCTAAATCAAGCTGTTCTTCAAAATATCTGAATAAAAAAAGAGCTTCCCAAAACAGCACTGTATTAATGTGAATGTGTAATTTTCTTGGATGGGCATAAAAACAGAAACAGTATGCAAATCAGGAAAATACTAATTTAACGGGGGACTGGAACTTCACGGAGGTAAGCCTGTCTCCCAGACCTAGCAAAGACTCTCAGATGTGTCACAAACAGAAGTATCTTATCTGCACTTTGAGAATCTTAGATTTTCATTGTGCATGTACAGTACTAATGTTTTAGCTGTATACAGTATTTCTCCAGAGTTACCGTATGATTATATCCAAAGACAGAAAGCATTTCCAAAAAGGAAAAAAAAAACAGTAGGTATTTAACTTGCTAAAGCGATGAACAGCATTTATTTCTGTCTGATTTATATTTTATCTGTCTGACTTGTATTGTTGGACAGTATTTCACACAATGCTTTGTAGTTCTGCCAAATCCCAGTTCCTTATTTGTTTAAGGACCTGAGTTTCTTGAGAATGAAAGAGTATCCACTGATATGTCATGGAAGACATTCAAATTATAAAACCAAATTCTGGTGTGACTGGAAACTCTTCTATTTAGGAAACTTAAATGACAGTTGATTCAGTGGAGCTTTATGGTTTTAGATACTGTAGGTATGTTTTTGATTTGTCCAATACTTAGTACTGAAATATATTTTAAGAAATCTACCTTTAGCCTTAGCTTTCTCTATTAATAATATAAGTCAGAAATTCCTAAAAACCTTCAACCCCTCCATTGTTACGATAGTAAGGTTTGACAGGTGATGTACATGTAAAAATGAATGTTACAATGCAAATGATAGAAAAGTAAATCAGAATTCTAAGAGAAAATACATTGAGGTTGCTCACGGTCTCTAAGCTACCCAGTTTTCATTATTTCTAAGCTTAATAGTTACCCAGATTCTGCAATGATTTTTCAACCTAAAAGGCAAACTTGGGACTTTATCAGATAATCCTCAATAAAATGTAAGGAATATTAGATGTACTTATAGTGGAAGCTACTACACAAATACTTGGGAAGAATGCAGGACTTTGACTGCAAGGCCAAACATAACACCAAATCCATCATCACATTTGTTGATGACACCACAGTCGTAGGTCTGATCACAGACAATGATGAGAGAGCCTACAGGGAGGAGGTCAATCTCTTTACAACGTGGTGTGAAGACAACAACCTCACCCTCAACGTCAGCAAAACCAAGGAGCTGATAGCTGATTTCAGAAAACTGCTAAATGGTTATGCCCCTATCCACATCAATGGGACTGAAGTCAGTAAAGGTTCAGTAACTTCAAATTCCTTGGCGTCCATATCACTGAGGACCTCACATGGTCTCTCAATGCAACTTGTCTGATTAAGAAAGCACAACAGTGCCTGTACTTCCTAAGACAGTTGAAGAAGGCTAAGATATGTCCCCAAATGCTCACTAACTTTTACAGATGCACTACAGAAATCATACTGACAGGTTGCATCACAGTGTGGTACGGCAACTGCAATATTGCGAACCGCAAAGCACTACTGTGCCTATCAAAACTCAAACACATTGAAATCTACCTCTACCTCACCTGTCAAGAAGTTCACTCCCCATAATTTTCTATCCTTTATTTCATTCTGTTGATCTATAATTTTGCCCAACTGATGTTGTTTTGCACATTACATGTTTCCTGTTATGGTTTTGCACATTGTCTGTTGTCTCTGTCTTTCTTTTCTTATACAATTGTATTGTTGTTGTTTTTTTGAACTACTTACTGTCTGAGAGCTTGCTAAATAGCATTTCGTTATATCATATAACTGTGTATGAATATAATAACAATAAAACATCATATAGTTCAAAACTAAATGGTTAGATTGTAGTCTTTGAAAAAGCAATGTTCCTAGCGTACAATGTATCTTCCATGGACTAGAACGGGACTGGTGGGATTGATTGTTTTCACATACAACCACATTCTGTTTTGTATGGTAACATACAGTACAGATGCAGCCACTCAGAATGCGTATTAATTTTTACTGCTCTATTGAACGATATCGTAGCGTGGCAGGGTGTGTGATCCGCTGACCACAGACAATCGATAGGTTACACTTTGTGAAACAATTGCTTCATTTAATGTTTCTCTACCATGTTCCTTTAAATCCACTTATTATGGAATATTAATATTTAATTATGTAACTTGAGGTAGCTGAAAATAAAAACAACAGTATAACGTTTCAACATCTTGTCTTATGAGTACAAATATAACTTATGAATATAAATACAGATCCAGCCATTCAAAATGAGTGGGGTACGCTGTGGTAAAACGCAGTGGGCATGTCGCATCACAACGCATCATAACGCATCATAACGCATCAATCACATCATACTGCAGTTATGATAATAGTATCCAGAATCACTGCCAGGTGGAGCTAATAAAGCTTAACCTCTCGTACAGCATTTGAGCTGTCACCAGAAAATGCATGGTTTCAAATCCCGGTCACTGTTGAAGGACAATCTTTTTCTAACTAAGAATATAAGTTGTATACTCTTTTAATCATTTTAAAACTGTGTATTACAGCATGTTAATCATTAAACAATAAAAAGTCAGTATATTTTATAAAAGCAAGATTGCTCAGTTGGACGAAAGCACACAACCTACCACCTTTATCATAAATATTTTAATTATGCAGAAATATTTTATGCATCAAAGTCTTTACGGAAGATATTACTAATAGTATTAATAATGAATGACCTTGAACAGGCTGTAAGCTCGAAGTATTACCGTGGTCCACTTTCTTTGTAACCGTTTTTGTAAACGAAAAGACTTTATTTTTTCATTGGCAAAAAGTCACAACACAACATTTTGTTGATCCAATCATGTATTTGTTTCCAGTCATACAAAGTTTTGAGAATCTTCAATTCACCATGCCTTTCACATGCTCATAAATTTTATTAATTTAGGAACATAAACATATTATGTAAACTGTATATGGCATTGGTAGTTTAAAGAAAAAATACACACCAGTATTCCACTTTCTTCCTAAACATTTTAAGCATGAAAGTCTTACGTGTAGTTATTTTGAAAACGTTTTTACATGCTCCTTCTGACCATAATAAGTTTCTATACTTCGTAAAAAGTTATAATGTTTTAATCTTTTCTGTGAATATGCTCTTTATCGGAGTAAACAAAAGCATACTTTTAGAATTTGATTAATAGGGAATATAATATGGAATCGCATATCTAAAGAAATTAATAATGATATAATTATATTCATGTACTGTAGCTCAAATTGTAGTATAAATACACTTTCTATGGATATGTGTGCTTCAGTTTCACTACTTTCCATGAGATTACGTCTGTGGCATGATGGCTTAAGCTTGGGCCTTAGATGCCTGAGGTCTGGCCTTTGAATCCAGTTGTCGCCATTCGTTTTCTTTTAACAAATAAACATTTCTTTGAAAAACTAAAATGGCAAATATTATGGACACCATATTGACATTTTTTATATTTCTAAATATCACAACATGTTAGAAGCTAAGTCATTTATTCATAACAATGAATAATTTGAAGCTGCTACTGTCGTTATTACTGATAATAAATATTAGCGACATTACATTGAATTTATTGCTATTTCTAAATATCACAAAACGTTCAAGGTTAAGTGAGTTTCCATGAATACTTTCGCTCGTTATCACATTAAAAGAAACTCATACTTTTCAGAATTTAATTATTAGGGAATATAATATGGAATCACGTATCTAAAGAAATTGTAATTATATTAATTGAAGGATTTAAATACTATTTAAATACTGTATATGTATTTATATTGCTGGTAGTATTACTATATTCCACTTTCTTTGTAACATGTTTTATTAACACCCAAATCGCAAAGGGTAAGAAAGAGACAGACAAAAGTTAATCCTGTTATTTTTTATGGTCTGTAGCTCAAATCCTGCTTAACTAACAATTAGACACAAGAAGAGTATAATTAGACAATGTTGAGGCTAAAGAAATTAATAATGATATAAATTTAAAGATCTAAATATATTGTAACGCATATGGTCGACATTACAGGTTTTAACTGTGACTATATCCATGATATAGCACAGGCCTCGAGTGCCTTATTGCTTTTATAAAATGGTCCCCTAATATGCAATTGCTGTATAGAATGAATTTTTTTTTTTAATATTTAACATGAAAATTTAGCTGTTTACGTTCCTCTGCCTGAGAATATAGTCCCTTGTTGCTACGCAACGCAGAAATACATACACAAGTAACATTAACTAGCAAAGAGAGGATATTAGCTAGCCAATATGATAAATACTAGGGAAAAAAGACCTGCTGATCTGTTCTACACACCAGGAAGAGAACAGAATATGATTTTTTCTCTTCGAAATGTGTGTTATGAAATTCATGTATTTTAATCGTTTAAAAGAAAAAAACTTTGTGTACACAAAGATTCTAGGCTGATCACGAGGAAGAAAAATCACCAATTTTTCGTGCATAAAAAGTGGTTTTTAACTATCGAAACCTGTTTTTGTAGCTTTTAAAGTCATGCAATGTCTAAGTTAAGCAGGAAAACATCATTACATCTCATTTTTTATTTATTTTTTAATATGTGATTCCATATTATATTTCCTATTAATCAAATTAAAAAAATATGTTTTTTTACTACGAGAACAATCGTCTATTTTTATAGGAAATGTTAAAACATTATAACTTTTTACAAAGTATATAAACTTAATATAGTCATAAGGAGCACATAAAAACTATTCCAAAGTAACCACAGTATGTAACCAAATGAAAGACTTTGACGATTAAAATGTTTAGGAATGAAGTGGAATACTGGTGTGTATTTTTTTTAAACTACTGATACCAGACATATACAGTTTACAATATATGTTTATGTCCCTACATTAATATCGTTTATGACCTTCAGATGCATTATGCTCCTCTTCATTTTATGCTCAGCTACTAAGATTGAAGTTTACCCATTTTAATGAAATAATAATAATAGTACAGTTACAGTAGTTGTTATCCCTTTGATCCTTTGATTCATTTATGCATGTACATTTGAGTACTTGTTTTCATACTGAAACCAAAAGTGAAAGTGTGAATTACTATTTCCCCATTTGCTTGGTATCAATAATGTTTTCATTTGATCTGGACTTTGATCAGAATTAGATCCTCGTGGTAGCTCTTAATCCATAAGAAAGTTTGATTTGGCAAACTGCAGTGAAGTACCACCCAAGTCTCCAATTTGTCATTGTTATATGAATGAAGTCACTAGCAATGAATTATTTTTCGTTTGACCTAGTTCTTCAAAGCATTTGGAAAAATGCCATAATTAAAATTTTTAAGCATTTTCGTCCCTACCTATACAATATGTGGAGTAATATCCCTGTTAAAATATGTGAATCGTATTATTGCCTTTCTCAGAGTACATTTAATTAAAGCCATATGCATGAGAAAAGTTTCCAGAGAGGGATTTTTATAATGAGCAAAATGATTGATTATTTAAAAAGTAGAACTTTAATCACACGATCAAATGGGAACTGAATGTCTGAAACTCTTTGAATAATCTGTTTTCTACTGCTGGAGGCAAGTTCGCTTCAGAGTGAATTTCTGCTGCTAACTGAACAGGAAACAGTACTACTTTACTTGGATAATTTATTATTTCTAGTCATTAATGATTGTTTCCTGTGGTAGAAAAAGCAATTAATAGCTGAGTGAGCAACTGTGTGAAAATAAAAATGACATGTCTCCTAAAGCATGTCAATGTTTCTTATTCACAAATTACACATTATATCAGAAGGGTTTTAACACATAAAACAAAAACATAATAAAAGTACAACATATTTACAGTAGATTACCAAAAATATAATAACAAATAATTAAAATTTAATAATTCAAATATTAAAGCCAGAAGTTGACTTTTTCAGCCCTCCAATGCACTGGTCATAATGTGATTCATTGTATTAGTATTTGATTTTTTTTACCAGTTTTTTATTTTTTGGTTTGTTTACTGATTTATAAGCTTATCACATCCGAAGATGAATTATGTCATGAAACCTTTTCTCAAAGGAGTCAAAATATAAAGATTGTAGTTCAGGTGGGTAGCTGCGTCAGCATGCGTAGGCTGCAAAGGAACAAGTAATAGGTTTATTCCATGCTGAAAAAAAGAAGAAAGAGAACACAACGTTTCGGCCGTGGAGCCTTCTTCACCTGAAGAAGGCTCCACGGCCGAAACGTTGTGTTCTCTTTCTTCTTTTTTTCAGCATGGAATAAACCTATTACTTGTTCCTTTGCAAAATATAAAGATGCTTACAAGAGGAGACTTTAAAAATGAATAACGGAAACAAAAGAAACAAAAATTGGGCCATTCAAATAGAAAAACAAAGGTTGTTGAAACTGAAAGGTAGCTAAATCTGAACATCTGAATTTGGTCCAGAAAGAAAATGTAATCTTTTCATGTTTCAACACAATGAAACTCCATTTGACAATTGGTCCATTTACTACAGGCAGAAGGATTTTTAGTTTAATTATTGATTTTAAAGAAAAAGACACAGAATAAAAATGCAAGTGCTAAAGTAAATGTCAGTACATATGATTTCATTTTATTGACTGACTTTAACCTGGGTTAAATCAGATACTCTATGATAACAAAATATGATTAATGTTTTTTAACACATTTGAAAAAAGGCCCAGCTCTGGACAAGACAAAAGCATCTTTTAGGAGTCTTCTGGCATCTCACAAGGTTAGAGTCCAAACCTCTGAATAATTTGGCAAATGCAATTCTGGATAAGTACAGTATGAACACTTAAGAAATAAACCACTTCCAGGAATCCTAAAAAAAAAAAAGCTTTGAGATGCTGTGCACCATTTTCAGATTAACCAAATACCCACCAGTCTAAACAGAAGACAGTGGTCAAATTAACATGAAGAAAAGATGTGATCTGAATGTAAAGGACTAGTTGAGTAACGGACTACATAATTAAAGATCTCGACACAACAGCAATTTTGAAAAATAAAGGTTAATAAAGTTAAGGTAAGCTTAACCAGTACAACAAGCCACGAGAACCAATGAGGCAAGATATTGCTATGTGAAAGATATGTCATTCTCTGGAGATAGTAAGACTTTGTCAACAAATTTCTAAATATTTTAACATGTAAAGTTCTGAACAATGTTAAAATTCTCAAAGGCATAATTTTCTTAAATAGTTCATCTTTTCCATAAGTGCTTAACAATTTTAGATGGTCTTTATTCCAAAATAAAGTAGCAAGCTGGTAAAGGAATTAGGAATTATAAAGACTTTTACTCAAATATAAAGATATCTAAGAAAACTGACCAACATATGACAATCTATTGTATTCAATATATTAAAGAAATCTAAACATTGTGATTATATAAGCATAGAGGTATTTTAAATTACACATAGCACAATGTCCTCACTAAGTTAAGGGATTAAGTAAAAATACATTTTTGTTCTAAATACATTAGCTGTAAATAAACATACTATTATCAGAATTTAATCCTAAAGATTAATGTGTTTACACAGTTTCAAGGGCATAAGGTAAGTGTATATTTTCCAAACTTGTTCCTGTGACTTGTTTCATGTTACACTTGAGAATATGACTGGCACCAATTGTGCAATACTATCAGGATCTAATAAATAATACAGATACCAACACAGATAGCGGGTTATTTGAACTGAATTGAGAGAACGGATTGTATGAAGCAGATCTGACCTGTTGAAACATTCCTGTTACTATAAATGTTTTTAAAAGTGTGAGCAAGAATGGCTTCATCCTTATTGTTGGCACCAAAATAGTGCTAAATTCATCTGTCGTTTTGTACAAATTAGCATAAGTGAGCATGCAAGACAATTATATCTTCACACCTTATCTTCATTTAAAACATAAGATTAAGCTCTGAAAAACTAGGATCAAGCTCCTAGTCATCCAAGGAGGACAAGAATTTAGTTAAAACCTTGTTAAATTTGAAAGCACATCCATTCGGTAGAACACAACCTGCTAAATGTACGAAAAGATCATCATTGGAGCCTGGATCCAGTATCAGATCTAATTAGGATAACTGGCTTGAAAATATAAAAAAATGAAAGTGACATCAAATATGATGTGTGATTGACCCCTTAAGTGGCTCCCATTAAATCGGTGATGGCTCCCACCAATGTGCAGCATCTACCTGGATGATGTTATGCCAGCCATAGTGTGGCATTATGCTCATAACACATCAGCTATAAGTGGGGAGGAAAACAGAGTGATGAAGCCAAATCATAGATGGGGGTTATTAGAGGGTCATGATTTGTAAAGGCCACAGGGAAATTAGATCAGGACAGTAACACCCCTACTCTTTTGAAGAAACGTCTTGGGATTTTTCATGACCACAGAGAGTCAGGACCTTGGTTTTACATTCCGTCTGAAGAATGGCACCTTACAGTATAGGGTCCCCATCACTATACTGGGGCATGAGGACCCACACAGACCACAGGGGCGCACCACCTACTGGCCCCCTTATACCTCTTCCAGCAGCACACTTAGTTTTTCTCATCCAGGTACTAACCAGGCTCACACCTGCTTAGCTTCATCTTCAGTGGGTTGCCAGTTGTGAGTTGCAGGATGATATGCCTGCTGAAATCTTTACTTATTTACTAATTACTAATTTACTTGAAAATATTATGTGGACCCTTAACGTTTTGACAACAGCTATATTCAGTTATGAGGGAGAAGGGAAGAGTTGCAAATAAATAAGGCATAGGAGAACAACAGACAGAGCAGGTAAGAAGGGGTGGGGAGCAGTGAGGAAGTGGGCATAAAGCATTTGGGAATACAGTAAGTATCCAAACTCGGGGAGAACAGGAGGAGAGTTGTGAACAGCAAAAATCTGAAAATGAATGGAGAGAATTTAGAAAGAGATGAGTCTGTCATTGAGGGGAAAGGTGTGATCTATATTTAAGGATAATTTTGGTTTTGGATGTCTTTCTGCAGTAGGAGTCTCTCTGTGAGGCTGCAAGCAGAGAGATCAGAAAGATTGATTATGATTAGAGGTGAAATGGGGAGCTACAGTATCTGTTTGGAGGGATCTTTAATCCTCACAGCTCTGTTCCCTGAAATGATCTGCCAGTCCTGTCTCACTAATGTACTGTAAATGGCTGGGCATTTTCTGCATGTGATGCAGTAAATGAGGGTGCTTGAATGTGTGTTGCATTGGATATACATTATATACTGTATATATCTGCAGGAGAAAGTGCCTGATGTGGATGGTTACTGTGGTTGATTAAGGACACTTTGAACAAAACGGTTGTACAGATTAAGTGGTAAATGATATGAAATGATGGGGTGGTCAGGAAAGAGGTTCAAGTGGAAGGGTCATCTTGTAAGATGGGGTAGTTGTCAATGATGGTCCTGGGAATAGAATGGTAGGAAAGCAACAACAGAACATGTTGGTGAGTCCAGGAGTTCCTATATAGGTTGATGATCAGAGGCTGTTTTGTGCTTGGTAAAGGCCCTGTTAATAACATGTGTAGGATACCCTCTGTTAATGAAAAAAGAGTGCATTTTGAATACTAGGTTTTGGAAGCCATCACTGCATAGTCTTTGCAGTCTGAGGAACTGTGAAAAAGGGGTAGAGTTATTAGTACAGGAGAACTGTATAGGAGATACTATAGCTGTGTGAGTCCGTGGGTTTGGAATAGACAGAAGTTAAGATGGTTAATGGAAGTCTTGGATGGTTAATGGAGAGGCTTATGTCTAGAAATGGAAGGGTTCTGGAAGAGATGTTGAATATAAACATAAGGGATGGGTGAAAGTTGGTGACGGGATCCAGAAAATGCTATAGTTTTTCCTTAGAGTGTTTGGCAGCACCGATGCAGTCATCAATGTATCTCTTGTAGAGGTCAGGGACAAAGCCAGTATAGAAAACAAACAAACATGCTTCTACTGTATTTCTGTACCTTCTTGGACCAGAGTCCTACAAGAAATTCTCACTCCTAATTATGACAAGCTCAGTACTGTTTGTGCTTTGTGTATCATTTTATTAATAACTTCAGACATTGACACATTTGAATTCAGTACAATTTAAAAAGTGTCACGCTCTTAAACCCCTCCTTTTAAAGATGCTCCAGCCCTTCCTAGTTTTATTGTTGATTCCCTGCACCTGCCTCCTGTTCCTGCCCCCGTCCTACAAAAGCCAGATGTTCCTGCCAATCTGGGCTCAGCTTTGGAAGATGGACGCCTGGAAGCCCGCCTATCCATGAGTCCAGGAGCGACTTGACGGCACAGGCTTCATCATGACGTCCTGACCTTCTGACTCCAGGATTAGGGAGAGTCTGGCCCCGTGACCCCCCTTTTATTCCCCCGTCCCTCCGCTGGATCCCGCTCTGGCTTTTAAATCTGTTTGTCTGTCAGGATGGATTACCCGGTCTTGGACTTCTGCTACACTCATGGATTTGCCTCGGACTCCTTTGGACCATTTGCCTCGGCCACACCTCCGACGAACACCAGCACACCATGGACACGCCCCCTGTTTTCCTTCCAGCCCCTTGCATGCTTTTTTCCCCGTGTTTTCCTCACTCCTCCCCAGATTGTGTTGTCTTCATAGGGTCCTGAAAGCACACTTTGTGGCAAAAAGTTTCAGAATGCTTATTTCACTCACACAAGATTTTATCCTCTGTAGATATGATAGCAAAATTCTGTAATGAAAAATCCTTATTTTAAGTTACTTAGAAAAGAGGAGCTTATAAATTCACTTGTTACACTAATGGGACGGCTTGGATGTTTTTTTTTTTAGAATTGCCAAATGTTTTTGTTTTAATCATCCCCACTTCTCAATTTTGAATTTCTAACTGAAAATTAACCCATTATAATAATACTTTACTATCTATAAACTATCCACTGAAACAAGGAATATTTTAAACAAAGCATACCTGTTAGGAATCCCTGGTGGGAAGATACAAGGATCCTGGGCAGACGCAGGCACGGGAAGTAGTTGAGGCAGGTGAACAATCCAAAAAGAGAGGCAAGGTCGTGGTCAAAAGGCGTAAGGTAAATCGTAATCCAGGTAGAACACCGGTGGCAAACAGTTCGAGGCGAGAGGCGAGATCCAAAGTCGAAAAGGCAGAAGAGGAGTCCAATATTCAGAATAAACGAGGTACGGGGAAAAATGCCAGGTAGAGCTCTCAAGGAGTAGACTCAATACCGAGCAGCGGGAAGCAGGTTAAGATGGTATAAATAGCACTGTGTACCGCACCGTTCTTTCTTCGGGACCATAACCCTCCCAGCCAGATACTGAAGGGTACCGCGGTTCCATCTAGAGTCAACAATCCTGTGGACTGTGTACGCTTGGTGCCCCTGAATGCCACGCGGGGGTGGTGGGCGACATTGGGGAGACGCAAGAGGTGAGTGGTAGAAGGGTTTAATGAGGGAGACGTGGAAAGAGGGGTGGATTTTGAGGGTGGGGGGAAGTGCAAGACGGAAGGTAACCAGGGTGATCCGGGAGAGTGTCCTGAAGGGGCCGATATACCTAGGCCCGAGCTTCTTGGAAGGCAGGCGTAGAGGTAGGTTCCTTGTTGATAGCCAAACAAACTGTTCTCTCCGAAAACGGGGAGCTGGTCTGTGGTGTCAGTTTGCGAGTTTGGCCTGGCGCTGGGTTGACTTGGTGAGAGCTGTCCTCACCATTCTCCAGGTCCTCTGCAGCTTGGAACTATATTGACGCACCGATGGCACAGCCATGTCTAGAGGGGTGACAGGCATGAGAGTGGGTTGATAACCTAGTGAACAGAGGAAGGGAGAGAGACCTGTGGAGGAGGAGGTAAGAGAATTATGGGCATACTCTGCCCAGGGAAGTAGTGATGACCAGTCATCCTGCGAGTTGGAGGTGAAGGCTCTCAAAAAGGTAAGGAGGCTTTGGTTGGTCCGTTCCACCTGACCATTGGCCTCAGGATGATAACCCGAAGTCAGAGATACATGGGTCCCTAAAGCTTGGCAGAACACCTTCCAAAAGACCGAGAAAAATTGAGGTCCCCTGTCTGAGACCACATTGTCGGGCAACCCATGTATCCTAAAGATCTGTTGCACAAACAGTGACGCCATTTCCTGGGCTGTGGGCAAAGCTGGGAGGGGGACGAAATGGGCTGCCCTGGAAAAACGATCAGAGATCACCAAGATTACCGTATGACCTTCACTGTTAGGAAGGTCCGTAATGAAGTCAACAGCTATGTGGGACCAAGGGCGGTGTGGGATCGGAAGGGGGTGAAGGAGGCCAGCCTTCCTAGAGCGCGGAGTCTTGATCCTGGCACAGACTGGGCAAGCTCGGACGTACTCTGCAGCATCAGATCGCATGGAAGGCCACCAGAAATCCCTGGTGAGTAGGTCCAGAGTTCGTCCCACCTGGGATGGCCTGCAAACCGGGAGTCATGCCCCCATTGCAGGACAGCAGAAAGCAAGTTGTCCAGTACAAAAAGCTTATCCGGGGGGCAGCACAAAGGAACTGTAGTTCCGTTGAGGGCATGTCTGATCTGATGCTCAATAGAGCAGTGGATCGCCCCAAGGATTCTGTTAGATGAAATGATTGGTTCCGGGGTGTAGTCCAGATCCGGGGGATCATGGAGCCGAGAGAGAGCATCAGCCCTCCCATTCTTAGAGCCAGGCGTGTAGGTGAGAACAAAATTAAAGCAAGAAAAGAAAAGAGACCAATGGGCCTGACGGGAATTGAGGCATTTGGCAGACTGAATGTAGGCCAGGTTCTTATGGTCCGTGATAATGACAAAGGGGTGATGAGCCCCCTCCAACCAGTGTCTCCATTCCTCCAGGGCCAGCTTTATAGCTAGGAGTTCACGATTACCGACATCATAATAGACCTCGAAAAGAAGGCACAGAGATGTGGAATGTGCTTATCCCTGTGGCGCTGGGAGAGGACTGCCCCAACCCCATAGCCTGAGGCGTCAACCTCCACAATGAATGGCTGAAAGGGATCTGGGTGTCGTAGAAGTGGTGCCGAACTGAAGAGTTTTTTTAAGCATAAAAAAGCCTGGTTAGCCTCCGGGCTCCATTTACCCAAGCCTGGTCGATTGCGGGTTAGAGCTGTGATAGGTGCCACGACGGAGCTAAATTTCTGGATGAAACGTCTATAGAAGTTGGCAAAACCTAGAAATCGCTGAATTTTCTTTAAGTTACAAGGAGCTGGCCAGTCGTTGATGGCTGCCACCTTAGCCGTGTCCATCTCTACATCAAGGGGGGGAAATTATGTAACCCAGAAAGTGAATTTTAGAGGTGTGAAAAATGCACTTCTCAAGCTTGGCGTAGAGTTTGTTGTCAATAAATCTAGTCAGGACCTCCTGGACGTGGTGGACATGATCCCTAGGGTTGGCAGAAAAGTTGAGGATATCATCCACGTAAATCAAAACAATATTCCCAACAATGTCCCTAAAGATGTCATTCATGAATGACTGGACCGCCGGGACATTAACATTAACAAGACCAAAAGGCATCACCTGATATTCATAATGTCCATGGGTAGTCATAAAGGCTGTCTTCCACTAGTCCCTTTCACGTATCATGATTAGGTTGTAAGCCCCCCGTAGATCTAACTTTGAGAAGATGGAGGCTCCCCGTAGGGACTCCAAAGCAGCTGGAATTAAAGGCAGGGGGTAATGATGTTTGACCATAATGGAGTTCAGTCCTCTGTAATCAATACACGGCTGCAAGGAGCCATCCTTCTTCCCAATAAAGAAAAAACCCGTACAGGCTGGAGAAGAGGAGGGACCAATGAATCCTGACTCCAGAGCCTCCTTAATATAATCTTCCAAAGCCTGATTCTCTGCCTGAGTGAGAGGGTAGATCCGTCCTTTGGGTGGAAGGGTTCCAGGGAGCAAATCTATAGCACAGTCGCAGGTATGGTGAGGTGGAAGCAAAAGAGCCTTCTGTTTATCAAAGGCTTGTTTCAGATGCCTGTATTGGGGTGGGATGGTAGAGTGCTCCTCCATAGAGGTTACTGCAGCAGCAACCTTAACCGGCTGACGACAACAGTTGATATGACAGGCATGGCTCCAGGCAATGAGCTCATTCTTGTCCCGGGAAATGTGGGGATCGTGCTTCTTGAGCCAGGGAAGACCCAGGATTACCAGGTAGGCAGGTGAGTCCATGAGAAGGAGTGAAATTTCCTCAACATGAGTGGCACCAACTGTTAGAGAGATAGGAACAGTCTGTCAGGTAATCCGTCCAGGCGCAATCGGGGATCCATCCAGAGTTTGAATACAGATAGGGGGTGAGACAGGAGCCAGGGGAATATCCCACTTCTTAGCAAAAGTGGCATCTATAAAGTTCCCCGCTGCCCCCGAGTCAACAAAAACCAAAAGGGGAAGGTATAAGTCAGTCCAAGAAATTTCAGCTGGGATTAAAAAAGCCCAGACGAGGTTTGAGAAAAAACAGCACTACTGACTCTAACAGTAGGCTGAGGAAGGGTTCAAGAGGGATACTTGGGTCTCAAGGGACAAGCAGAGAGAAGGTGATCAGGTGCAGTGCAATACAGACACAGTCCCTCCCGACGGCGCCTTTCCTTTTCCTCAGAGGAAAGAGGTGCATGATGCAGAGTGGGCACTGTGGGGGTAGTACCTTCGGGACAGCCAGAACTGCTTCCAGCATGACTCTCTGCTCTCCGCAGCCAAACGCAGGTGTCCAGTTCAACCACCTCAGCGATCGCTGCATCGAGAGAGACCCTTAGAAAAAAGGCAAATCAGGGCTTCAGGGTTCCAGTCAGACTCCTTGGTGAGGGCTTGGAATTCAGCCACATAATCATTAAGAGATCCATCACCCTGATGAAGCAAGCCAGAGATGAGTCAGGTCCGGGTTGACTGAAGAAAAACGTGCCTGGAGCCGGTCAGCAAAAAGCTGGAAATCAACAAACTGAAAATCTTCCCTAGCAAGCAACACAGCTGCCCAGTCCAGAGCCTTGGCGGTGAGCAAGGAAAGGGCAAAACCGATCTGCTCCTGGGGAGAAAAAAAACGCTCAGGATGCAACTGGAAAGCCAAGGAGCATTGCCCAAATAAAACCCCTACAGCCCGCGGCGTTGCCGTCATATCTTTCTGGGAGAACAAACGGTGATGTTACGGGAGTGGTTGGCGGGGTCACGGGGATTGGAGCAGTGCTGGAGGAGAAGAGACAGGGGAGGGTGGAAGGCTAGCGACGTGGCTGGAGAGAATATGGAGCGAAGATTGAAGCTGGGTGAGAGCTTGGGAATGACGATTGAAAAGTGAGCAAAAGGCTTGTGCATCCGCGGGATCCATCTTTGGCTCGGTATTCTGTTAGGAATCCCTGGTGGAAAGATACAAGGATCCTGTGCAGACGCAGGCACGGGAAGTAGATGACACAGGCGAACAATCCAAAACAAGAGGTAAGGTCGTGGTCAAAAGGCATAAGGTAAATCGTAATCCAGGGAGAACACCGGTGGCAAACAGTCCGAGGCGAAAGGCGAGATCCAAAGTCGAAAAGGCAGAAGGGGAGTCCAATATCCAGAATAAACGAGGTACGGGCAAAAACGCCAGGTAGAGCTCTCAAGGAGTAGACTCAATACCAAGCAGCGGGAAGCAGGTTAAGATGGTATAAATAGCACTGTGTACCGCAGGGTGGAGTGTGTGCAGGTGGGTTAACTCGTGCAGCGGCATTTGTTAATAATCACCCGCTGCTGGTGCTGATTAGATCGCTTAAGAGTTGGTCTTAACTGCCTGGCGGTCGTGACACTACTCCTACGAAGTTCAACAATTTCCACTAAATTTAAATTCCTGACTAATAAGTGAGTTCTGCTTATTTTTTTCAGCAGTTCAGGTTATCAGATTTATTACTAAGCTCACAGATCTCCAGGTATTCAACAAGCAGACAACAACATTGCAGATGAACCCTTTTTAGATTTACTGATATAGTTTCTATGAAACAAAAAGTGCACTAAGTTTATTAAGTTAATTGTTCATTCAATTAAATTGAAGTCAAACGTATTCATTTGATTTGTATTGGTTCTAACCTGCGGATGGCATGGTGATGTATGCCTTGCAATGACCTGGGTGTCCAGGGTGTATCCCATCCTGTTGCTTGTTGGGATAGGTTTTGGTTCCCCTGCAACCCTGTATTTGATTAATGTCTCTAATCAAGAAATATCAGAACACCCTGACATTATTACTGCCTACGAATGAAATAATACAGGTTTGATAGCAATAATAAGAAGAGGTGCTTCCAAAACATGTGATCTTTTTTGTCATCTCGAGTGAACATTCAAAGGCCATCTTTAGAAAAGAAACAACATGTGGAGGCCCTTTAATGTTAGTGATGAAGGTCCAAAATTTTAACTTAAAATGTCCACACCAGAGTCTTGGGGAGAGGCGTGATTGCTGAAATAGTTTTCTGGACAAGTTTTTGATAGACATTTTGGTCACAGAGAGAGGCCTTGTATTGAAACCAGTAAGCCAGCATATCTGCCTGGTTATTGATCAAGAGTGACACTGAAGACATTAAGTTAGATCTTAGACAAAGTTAGGCTTTTGTCTGGTTTGTTTTTTCCTACACTATAAATAGAGAGTACCGTTTTTACCTTCCAGCTGTTTGTGCTCCTGCTTTACCTAAGTCTCACCTATTTAAAAATCACATTTGGCAACTGTCTTCTGGGTATTACAGATTACATTTTAAAAGATTGAAGTAAGACCAATAATAGTACTTAGACCAACATACAGTATAAAAGTGTAACTTTACATGTATTAGAGTTATCAGCACCAATTCGTATTGTAGACAAGGTTCAGTAGTGTTGCTGCTGATCATTTAAGTTGCAATTGCTGAAATTAAATTTGAGTAGCTTAAAAATGCAGATTGCGAAGCTTGGAATGCGATTTATTATTGTGTACATGTTTTGAATAAACATCTGCACATAGTCATGTAGATGAAGCCGAAGCCCCTGACACGATGAAGCTTTCTTTTATTTGTACCAGTCTTGTGTTTTTATCTTTTTAATTCAATCAACAGAAGCATGTCTGCCAAAGTTTTAACTGACATTCTGTGGTGCCTAGCAAAATTAATGTGAAGAGAATTTTGCCCATGGCTTAAGTTCTGTCAGACATACTTCGGTCTGTCATATCAGGTTGATTTCATTGTTCTCCAACCCTAAAATTCCACAATTTCAAAGGATAAGAAGAATCTGGGAAACTATTTAATGCCTGTTTTGGCAAACTATTTTTTTCCAAAGGAATGGTTTTGTACTGACCTAAGTTTTGTGCTCTAAAAACTCTGCTTTACAATAAAGGAGCCAGGGATTTGTGGCCAGAGTACCCAGGCGCATAAACAACCAAATTACAGTAGTCTTTATTGTTTAAGGAAGGTTGACCATTCAAACACAGACAATTTAATTAGACTGAACAAGTGCAGCTTAATGGGTCAGAAAAAATGGCCCCTTTTTTGGTGTTCTAAAAGAGGCACTTCTATTATAAAAATGCTAATACAAGTTCTTTATTTTTTAAACACATTTCCTATATAATTATGCATACTTACAATATACTGTATATCCTGTGGAAATAATCTAGTAAATTCTGAGGTTTCTTGTAGTATTATACTGTATTAGGTCTTATAGTAGATCTTACAAGGTTCTAAAAAGATTTGTATTTAATAATAATAATTTAATGTATTTAATTTTTATTTAATACCTTTAAAGAACCCTATTGGATACTGCAATAATATACTGTGTATTTACCTGTAGTGTGTGTAGTATTGTGGAATATTATATATCCCACAGAATAAAGCTAACATTTCAGAAGGATCATACTCCCAAAACAAGGATAATAATCAACAAACAAAACATAACATTAGCTTTGATTTTTTTTTCTGTTCACCTCTAAAGCCAATGTATCTACTTGAAATTAAGATATTTTATTCAACTGGATAAGTATGGAAAATTATAATTACATACTAAAACATTTTCAACATTTATTTAAAATGCCATTCAGTGGCTATAAAATACACTCCAAATTCTGTACCTAGTTTAATTAAAAAGTGTTTAAGGTTTTATGTGTGACTACAGCAGAGGGAATAAGCTCTTCTGTGCAAATTCAAAAATTTCTATCCACATAGAAACATTTGTTTGACCAGAGATCTAGTGGGAGGTATTCAACTACTCCATATAATTATTTTAAAACTACATAAAATGTCTGTTCTCCTGAATGACTCAACAAGTTTTGATTTCAAAATGGTGGAAGTGATAACCACCAAATCATTATTTACACAATGGCCTCAAGGCTAATGTCAGATAACAAATGCATTTACTTTGCCTTAGAGGAATTTGCATCTGAAAAAAGCTTTAGTGAAAATTACTGTTCCTCTGTGAAATGCGGTATTGACTTAAAAAAAAGTGAAAGACTGAATTCAGTTTAGGAAGAAGATGTCTGTTAAACTCTTCAAGAAATGTTGAATAAAGGTCCTGTACAAAGGGGAGAAACAGAATCACTGGATGTGTTCCAGTGAAATGCAAAACATGATCCTTCATTGCAAAATATACATAGTTTATATGTATTTCTCTGTAATTGTGCACATTTATGGTATATTCAGAGCTTGTAAGTTTTTCCATGACTGATTCCTGGCATTGGTCCAGAGGTCAATCTACATTAAGGTGTCAAATTATTTGAAATGAATTAAACTGTTCCTTATATTCTAAAAGGTCTTTTACAATATGTTTCAGCATTACAAATGACATTGTGAAGTGGTGCTTAAGTATCATGAATAACCACAGTTGACCAACAGTGTCTGTTCTTTAGTGGGCATCATCTCGGGAGGACAAAGATTTTTTCTTCCTATAATCAATACAGGTAACACACTTTAGCAGTCATAGTGACCATTTCAATAGTTTTGTTAAATCATAAAGAATTTAATGAAGAGATGAACTTTGTAAAGTATTTGGGATGACGTGTCTAGCTGAGGTAATGGCAGTCTAATTGTGAGGATGGGGCTTCCCAGCCTACTCTCAGTACTGTGAGGATTGAACTAGTGAGCTCTTGTAAGGGTGTAGATGTGGAGGTGAGGGGGTGCGAGTGAGATACGCAAAGGGAAGACCTGGGTGCAAGTTATATACTGTATACATAGGTAAGCAGAAGTGTACGTAGGATCTAATCTTACTTCTCAATTTATGTTATAAAGTCTGTGTTCCGTACCATGGCTTCAAGTATTAAGGTTAACTCAGGCATTCAACATACTTTTGTTTTAAATATAATTTTAACTGAAAAGCTGCAGGAGATAATGGAAAATGTGACCTATTCACTCATTGCTAGAGACAAATCTCCCAGAATTACAGTATCTTAAAACTAGAACATGTTGATTTCTTTTGAACTTCTGAAAATGAAGATATTAACAATAGTTGTGGTGTGTTGTATATTATTGCAGGACAGCATGGTGGGATGCTATTTACTGTACATGGAGTTTGTACTGTATGCTCTACCATCTGTTCGTGTGGGTTTTATCCAGATGCTCTGGTTTCCTTTCACAGTCCACAAACATACTGGTAGGTTAACTGGTTCCTGAGAAAACTGACCCTGGTGTGAGTGTGTGTGCTTTTGTTTGTGTCTTTCTGTCTGCCCTGCGATTGATTGGTGTCCCATCCAGGGACACCTTGTTCCTGCCTTGTGCCTACTGCTTCCTGGGTCTGGCTTCCCCGCAACCCTGCAGACACAGTCACTATTAGAAAATGGGTGGATGGATAGATTACTGCATGAATATTACACAGAACACCATAGGTGCAAAGACGTTTCACAACATCTTTGAACACCTCTTCTTTATTTTCATGCTAGTCTTCATTTGAATGTGTTTTCTTTTGTAATAATGAGTGATCAATGTACTATTAGAAAGGAAATGTAAAAGAACTCCGGTATGTGATTAGTGGGTATGAACATGAATTGAACCTGGCTATGAAAATTAATATGAATTTGGTCCCCTCACAACACTAAGGTTGACACAACTGTCGTATGACTTCTCATTTCCCAAAATTTGAGTTTATAAAAGTAAAGTTTGTAGCCAGGGACTACTTTTTTGCCTTTATTTGGGCTCAGCACAAAACAGCAAACTTTAACCAGTGACAAACACATATTTACATTTCTTGGAAGATGAAAACAGCAATAGTTATATAATTTATTTCAAGTCAAATGGAAAGAACATTTACTTCAAGTTCACTACCAGTTACATCAGTGTTCTTGATTGTAGGAGAAAAAAAATAAAATTTGGTCAAATGCACCCCCCCACGATCTTTCACAGTCCAAAAAAAGACTTTAATAATTTATTGTATGCAGAATGCCATCAATGCTGTGTAAATTTACTCTTTTTCATCTCCAATATCTCTTCACACAGAGGTATTGGTATCTCCAATTTGGCCATCTCTTCAGAAATAAGGCAAGTTATTTATACAATATATCCAATTTCCTGATCAGATGTCTGAACCACATTGTTTAGAATATAAAATGTGTTTATTTTACATGGGATGTGTCTTACCCATCTGCTATGTAGATCGAAGGATGCAAATATCTGCAAAGCATTCATTACTTTTGATTTTCAAAACTAATAAACACCCGGAAAGCTATTATAAACATAAATTTGTTGAATTCAGTTGCTGAACAGAACAGAAAATCCACCTACATTTCCAGTTCAGTTACTTTACTAAGGTAGTAATCATGCAGTTGTGAAGTGAGTACAGCAGAACAATCTTTGCTGTCTTTAAGTCTTAGACTGTTCTATTGAATATATTGTATGAAACATTGAGAGAGTCACCTTTATAATCAAGCAACTTTTTAGCCTAAAAATGCATTTTAAATATGTCATTGCATGGTAATAGCATGGTAGTGAAATGCCAGTGCATGGCATGAAAAAGTTTTTCAGTACAAACTGTTATGGATTGGATGACATGGGTGGCATCTTAACATCTTGTACACAGTAACAAGAATGTAGAAGAAAAATATATCATCAATTAAACAATATAATTTCTGTCTAGAAAAGAAAATCATTCCAAGGGATTAAACACACACCAAATATTCACAACACTCATGTAAAACGTGATTTCTGAATGCGGTAAATGTGTTGGTGTTCATCTCCTACATTTTTGACCTGGCAAATATGTGATTCATAGCAGTCATATCTATACCAAGAACCACCTCAAACTCAAAGACAACTCAAGGACTCAAGGACTTGGTTAGGATTTGATTATCATTGACAATCCTATTGCTATACAGATTATCATGAAGTTGAGTTTTAGTTATTATATCAGGTGCAGGTACTGTTTCATACAGTAAATCTTTACATATAACAGTTTTTATAATGAAGGACTCACCATATTTTATTGTACCAAGAACAAAGCTGTCAGGAAACCCTCTCTTGTGAATGACAAAATATTCTGATGGCCAGAGTAATGATACAAAAGGGTAGAGCATGTGACACAGTAAGGTTAAGTGAGGTTTATTTTAAGACTACGAAAACCTGGGAGTTATTTGTAACTCATATGTTCTAACATCAGCACTACATTTATCATCACCGTGGTGATTGCTGTCAACACACAGTGTTTCGTCACTAAAGCAACTGCATATAGCATTTTACAAATCATTTTTTTTTAAATAAAGAAAAAAGGGGAAACAGTTTCCACCACAACAATTTTCTGAATAAAAATATAAAGATGGAAGTAAAAGAAATAAATTATTTAAAATGCAGCTAGAAACAATAGGGGCTCAGGAAATTCTGACACAGAAACTCATAAAGGTCTATAAGATAATAGAGACCAGTAGGAACATATAAATAATAAATATCTTATGTACTGTATACATACGGTACAAGTATACATAGAAGGGTGCCACTGTCCTTTTTTGACAATATACAGTATACGGTAGTGAATGAATTAAAGGAAATGGCTTTCATGGATTTTAAATATTTAGCAAAGACTATTTTTTATAGAGGGAAGCAATATATTTTCTTATACAAGGTAATTATATCACAGAATTAGCTAGACAAATAACTAAAACTATGTCCAACTTATTTAACCACTTTAAAAGAAACACTTTTTCAAAAGCAAAATAGGTCTGCATATATCAAATGAAAATAGAAATGTTGCGTTGGAATACGATATACTGTAGGATTTGGAGGTGTTTACCGCCAGCAGGGGAATGTATTTTAATATTATGTGATTATAGCTTTTACATGAAATTGAATGAGTGAAAGTATAAAGGGTATATAGAGTAGCTAATCATTAATGCAACATGAGCTGAAAAACAAAGGACCTCCTCATTCACATAGCCAATTCTATAATATAGGTTTTCACAGTAGTCTTGAGGCAAGAAATGTCATTCCACATATTGCATGAACATGTCAGGTGAAATATTAACAACGTTGACACTAATAATATTTGATATTCTCATCTGTACAAGTTATAAGAGAAACCTCAGAAGCAAATTATAATTTAGGCAAAGTGGAAACTCAAGAGTCAAGGAGTCAAGAGGAACTTCACAGAAGATGAATGTAGTCAATGTCTTGAAGAACATACACATTTCACATGAAGAGGAATAACAAACTACAAAGACTAATTCATATAGCCAATGGAGTCACTGTTTTGTAATGGATAAAGCCTTATTGATAAAAAAAGGTGTTGCTGTACTGATTGATTAATAAATGCCTCACTAATTTAGAATGTGTTTTCATGTCTGAGGTTTTATTTGCTTTTCATTAAAAAAATTATTACTATGGCAGCATATCTGAATGTATGATGGCAACCTTAAAAAATTAATGGATCAAAAAAGAAAAAAGTGTATTATGCACAGGTACACTTTTGTGCTTTTAAAATATTACTGTATATATTACTGTGATATACTGTACATATTGCCTAATGTTAGGATTAGATGAAAGTTTAGTGCAGTAGTTACTGTATATAAAGGCCAATTCCTGATTTTTAAACATATTAAGATTGTTTAAGTATATCTACTGTGTAATGGAGCCTTTACTGGCTGGAAAAATACCACCAACCATTTCTGCTGTTGGTTTGTTTTTGAGACAATTAATAAATCCTGTCTTCCATTTCTATTTTAATTATATGGTTTATATCATTGTCATTAGTTATTTAAAACAAAACTCATTACTTTGGAACTATCTACTCATTATAGTTTGTATTTTTATTACTTTGGATTTCTGTCTTATTTTGAGTATTTAGATTAAAATTAAAAGAACACCTGTCCTTACAGTTAAAATGAATCTTGAAGCACCATCAATAGCCATCAACAGTCATATCTGTTGATCTGTTGGTAACAGTCATTACTTCATGTAGCCACCTTGAGCCAATTTCCAAATTCTTAGGTAACGTACATTAAAATTGTTTCAAGAGGGTTCCCACACAGACAAGCTGGATCAGAGAATCCAACACAAGGCATAAACAATTAAAAATGAAGCTAAATCTTCAAAGTGAAAACCAGGTCCTTACACCAGCTTGCATTGCAAGCAAATTGTAAAAAAAATCATAATTGCACCCATTATTGTTAAGCAATAATACAGGGTGGTAAATACGTTATGCATGTATTTTTTTCCTGTACAGTGAGGTAGCAGAGTAATGAAAAAGACACTGTGGCATTAATTATGTAATAGTATGTAGAGAATTTTAGAGACTACATTCCTGATCAAAGTGTCATATGCAGGTTGATAGCATAGCTAAATAAATGAATCACACATGCAGAAGATATAAAGAAATAGTCAAGATGGGTTTTAAAAACATATAATAGATTTTGCTTTTTGCCTAACTTCCTTGTTAGGGTTGAACAAGCCACAACAATAATGGATAAGCACAATGCACATTGTGAATTTTGATTTTCAGACATTTTTGATAAAGTTCCTCATCCATCCATTTTCTACAATAGAGTATAATGCATTAGTAAGACCTCAGTAGATATTCAGGTGGGTAGCTGCGTCAGCATGCGTAGGCTGCAAAGGAACAAGTAATAGGTTTATTCCATGCTGAAAAAAAGAAGAAAGAGAACACAACGTTTCGGCCGTGGAGCCTTCTTCAGGTGTGAGAGAGACAGGGCAGTAGGCAAAGGTAAAGTAGCGGGAGAACAAAGGTTGGGAGGGAGGAGGAGTGAGAGGCGGGAGCAGGGGACAGAAAGAGAGGCCAATCAAGAGGTGTGAAGTCAGAATGGGTGCAGAGAGGTGTGAAATGAAACTTCCAATGAATGGAGAAAATTTAAAAGAACAGTAATCTGTCGTTAAGGGAAGGGAGAATGTGTGATCCTAACTGCAGAATAATTTTAGTTTCGGTGGTCTTTCTGATGTATGAGTAGATATTGTTGTCTTAGACTCAATCCAGAGAAGAGCAACCAGCACTTGACAGTGGGTTGGTTGTTCTGATGATGTCCCTGGGACACTAATGAAAATTAGGTGGAAGTGTTTTTTTTTATTACATTCAATGCCAAAATGGAATATTTTAATGGTGAAAAATGTTAAATGTGATATGATCACATATCACATTATCAAAATATCAAAATAAAAAACTCTAGACTGCATGAAATTTCACACTCTTTGTATGGCAAATCAAAATTGTTAGGTACACAATATTACATTACATGATATTACATTTGAAGAAATGTGACACAGCAGGGTTGGTGTACCTAAGGTGATCTTTTAAATTGGCAGAGCTCAGGAAACAAATAAGCGGAGCTATAAGGTTTACTTACAGAGAGTGGAAACAAAGTTCCAAAACACACCTAAACATAACCGAGCCACTTTGTTGGGAAGTTACTGACTTCTTTCATGTCCCTAACACAACAAAACCTCTGAATGAAAAAAAATATTTTCAAACCTCCCTAGCCTGGACATATCAAACAACAATGGAAATTCCTAAGACAATGTTATCCCCATTAGTTTCACACATGAATTATATACAGATGCTGCCATCTAGAATACCGAGGTATACCATTTTCGAGATGTCAGTCAGTATACCGCTGAAGACAATTATGGTATTCTGGACAGCACGGCTTCATGGCGTTTTTATTGTTTCGCATAATCTAATGCAGGACTACACTACTCTGTAAAACTACCAGGTGGCGCAGTGAATCCTTAAAGTACCATAACTGCGTGTGCTTGTCTTATTAGTGCTTTCCTGCGTTATCATACTGTACTGTGAATACTGTACTAGCAACAATTTAATCAAATACAATAATAACAGTACATGGTTGAGACAGGATGTTGTTATCACATTGTAACCAGAACTTCAAAAGATATACTGTATGTCACAATACTGTATAACACTAACATAATTATTGTTTTCTTAAATTAAAAATAGCATACAGAACTATTAGTAATTGTCTATACATAATAATTAGAAAACATTATTTTATTTTAGGTTATATATATGATTAATAATATATTATTCATTGTGGCTTTAAAATATTTCATTTTTAAAAGGAAAATAACACATTAAAAAAAAACAAAAAAGGCCAGATCAAAATAAGTTTTGAGTAGTGTGTAAGTTACTGTACATTGTAGCAGATACAAGTCTGCACTACGGCATATAAAGGCTTTTGTCTTTAATCAAAGAAAGGTTTAATCCAATACTTTCACAAGATGCATAATTGTAACCTGTTTTGAGTTGAGTTTGTGGTCTTATGCTTTATTTGATCATGCAGGTATTTTGCATAAACATCCGTTAAACAGTAATTCTCACAGTTTGATCTAATGTACAGTACACTGCAGTTACTCTGTTTTCTTGCCTGTGTGTCATTGCACATAAGCAAAAAGCTAAGGTTTCTGAAAATGAAATTAGGTAAAAGATTTTTTTTTTAATTTAGAAGTCATGGTTTTTTAAAAATCAGTGTTTTTTTATGAAAGAAAAAAAAACAGAGAAGAGAAGAGATGTCCATTCCACATACACAGAACCTCTCATTTTAATGATCTGGATCTGGCCTTTTTTGTTTTTTAGGTGTTATTTTCTTTTAAATCATTTTAAAGTGAAACAAATTATCATAGTCCTGAATGAAATTATTTTATTGCCCTGATATTATTGTTTTTAAGTAAACAGTACAGAAATTTATAAATATAGAACAGTTTGAGAAAATAATAAAGTCTGTTCAGTTACTGTCTGCATTTCACCATTCCAGGTTTTACCCAGTCATTTAAAGATTCCATGAGAACCAGAGCTTCTTTTTGAGGAGCAGAAATCACACTTACACCACAACACCACAATATACCAGTATATGCACTATTTATTTTTTTACGTGTTTCTCAGTAATTTGGTATAAACTATTTAAGTGTTTTTCATTTATATCATTTGTTTTTCAAAACACTTCCAGTTCATTTGGTTTCACGTCTACTGCAAGGAATTACAGTATAACATTGATATAATATTTTTTTTGTTTTGTATGTATAATATTTATTATTATTGTATATGTTTCAAAGCAGTGTAATAGAAAATTAAACTTCCTATCAAAGCAATGCTTGTAGTATTTAATTTAGCTCATGGCACTAAATACATTAAGTAAGAAACTACACTTCCCACTGTACCACACATTCAGATAAAAGTAAAATGTACACTGTAACTTTTAAAACTTCCAGTTTACATCACAAAACATATGAAAGTTCCAAGAATGCTCAGTGTCATGTTTTGTGATTCAGAACAAGGCAACAAATCTTCATGACATTGTGAACACAGGCTTGTGATCACATCTATTTTAAATCAACAGAAATATTGCTTTCCATTTTGAGAGCATTTTGCCAACAAATTCTACTTACTTGTTTACCCAGCATAAATCTCACATTGGAACATTTCTGCTGTCAAATGTCTGCTGCACAACCTGTGGCTATTCACTTGTACATTACATTACATTAGTTATTACAGAGACTAGTGTAACGAATACGCCCCTGCGTATAACAGAGATCTCAGCCGCCCGGGCTGGGGGAGTTCTCCTTTAGCTCAGCTGGCAAGTTCCCTGTTGTGTGATGCCGGAGACCCCAGCTCACACCCAGACAGCGAGGGATGAACTGGCAGGGCAGGAGCGGCAAGGGCGGAAACCCCAAGAACCGTTACACTAGCGAGCAGGAAGGGTATTGCATGTTCTAATTTGTGGGAACTCGAATGTGAGTTTGTGACAACATGGCGACTTACATTACTTTCACAAAGTTCATGATTTTGTGCTTAATTTGAAATGTGTCATTTTTTTTCTAGAACGTCAATGAATGTATTTTGTTACTGAGATTTAATAACCGGTCTGAGAAATTGGGACTGCAGTTCCCCTTTAAGAGATCACGAACATAAAGCATACCCTGTCTGCTGAAATAGCATCTTCCAAATAAAAGTTATGAATGAACTGTGAAGGATTCTGTACATGCAATCTCCAAACTTTAATTCTTTCTGCAAAGCTCTAATGACAAGGGGTCCCTTGAAGAAAAGTTTGAAAAGTTTGAAGTTTGAAAATGAACTTTAATTTAAAAATCTTCTCGGTAAATATCTGATACATCCCCATTCTGAATAATCAATGATGATCCAACTCCTTTTTTATTTTGAAGGGACTGTTTAAAAAGGAACAGGAAGTGTCTCCTTCACAGCACGTAGTCTTTCATGCAGTGACCTGAGCCAAAACATGGACAAAAAAAGCTTTTTCTCCCGATACTGTATGTCACACACATTAACAATTATCATGAAGTAGTATCCACAGCTATCCATACTCAACTACAGTTTAAAGGAGTAAGTAATAGGTTTATTCCATGCTGAAAAAAAGAAGAAAGAAAACACAACGTTTCGGCCATGGAGCCTTCTTCAGGTGTGAGCTTTTATTTGCTGTATAAGCCAGAATGTAATCAAATGTAATTGGTAACAATGCCAATACTTACAAGGTGCCATGTTTACAAAAGTTCATATGAATTGAATCAAACAAGATACATAGGTTTAAAATTGCAAACTGCAGGTAAATGTTTTCACTAGAATTAAGCAAATGTGAAGTCTTACTCAGGCTTTTCAAATTCAAGCTCATCAGAGTTGAATTTATCTTGGCTTTTGTATCATTAAACTGACTGAGAGAATGGGAGTCCCAAAAACACCAAATAAAGAGATGTAACACTTTTTCATGGTAACCCTCATAAGTGCTAGTCCCCATTTATACAGCTGGGTGGATTGAATCAATTAAGATAAAAGTCCTAGAACCTCACTACTGCTACCCCATACTGTAAGTCATTGTGTTTCTCCTTTTGGTTTAATTTGTATCTGTGTTACACTGTGGGTGGTACAGTTTTCAGGAGATCAGCGCTGACTCCTCAGAGTTCTTAGCAGTGGGTGTGGTACCCAACTGCAGTGTCTTCTGTGTGGAGACAACCTGATCTTATACTCTTATGTTGACATTAGTTTTTTCAGGGTATTCTTTTCCCTCCTTCAAAAACATGCTGACTAATTTGTGTTTCTAAATTGCATGTTTGATGTCCTTATATTTCTTGTGTCTACCTGGCTGTGTGCATTCAGTGATGTTACACTGTGACACAATTATATTTAAATGAAATTTAAACAAGTTCAAAGTTGAATGCTGCAATTTTATGGAAGCGCATTGCTAAGGAATAATCCTGTAATTACTAGATAGCAAATTATCAACATCATTTTCTCATAATTACGAGATAGTAATTCTCTCGTACTTTATGTGAACTCGTGATAGCACAATTGTCCTATAGTACCTACTGTAAATCGTTACTTGCGCACTTACAGTTTTAAGCAGTGGAACTGATTACATGTATAACTGTTCATCATTGCTTTGAATTCTAAAATCCACAAAACTGGTCCTCATGCTTATAATGTTTCTGTTCATATTTGCTAGAAATCGCAAGATTTCATCTTGACTAAACCTCAGTCGAAAGTAAATCCGTACAAATTCTGCATCGCTGGACATTGACATGATAATTAAACTGAAAGTGCCAGCCAAGTTAAGGCTAGCTTCTAGATGTGTTCAGTACACGACATAACAGGTTGTACATTCATTGAAGCGATCATATCTATCTCGCAATTATGAGATATTTCGTTATCTCGTAATTATGAGATAATCTATTTTCCCTTGGTGGCAGCAATGCACTTCCGTACAAATTAGCTGTATTATAAAAAAAAAGCTTTAAAAATCAATTACAAAACAATTCAAAGAAAATAATTAATGCCAAACATTTTTTAAAGTCTTGTAAAAATACAGAAACCTACTAGCACTACGGACAAAAAGAAATTCTCTTTAAATCTAATAACATTGCAATTAATCACAATATTTATTGCATTTAAACAAGATAATATTGTGTTTAAATGAGATAACATTGTTTTTAAATGTAATACTTATTTAAATTAGATATTAATTTTTAATGAGTTTTAATGAGATAATATTGTGTCATAATAAGATATTACTGATAACACATCACCAGCAACAGTACTCTCTTCATAAATCCATTATTCAATTGACTATGGCAGCAACTTGTGTGCATGCTGGAATTGTTTTTGGTTTTGTCTTACATTCCGGTGTCTTTACATTCATGTCTGTGCAAACCAACACAGAAGTACTGTTTCTTCTCCCTTAAAGTTTTACATGTTTCCTGCCATTTGCTGAGTAATTCAAAATTCAAACTTATGTGATGTACAGTAAGCATATGTGACTGTCGTGGTTCTGCGCGGTCTCATCCCCTCCGCCGCTCCAACCCCGCCTGTTTCGTCCCACAACACCTTGGGCACAAACCCGGGTCTCCAGCGTAACGCAACAGGGAACCAGCTGCATGAGCTAAAGGAGACCCCCCCTCAGACTAAGCAGCAGAGGTCCCTGCTTCACGCAGGGAGGGCGATGACATCACCGTGTCCGAACTAGCTCTGCTACACGGCTGAAAGCTTTTGGAATTTTTGTGCTTAAATATCCAATGATTGACCACCAACAGCATTAATATTAAAACAACGTAAGTCTTACTGTTAAGCCATGGAAAATGTATTCTGTTCAATGTTTAAAGATTATGCAGCAACCTACTGTATCTACATGTTTCTGCTGTTTCACATGAAGAATAAGATATGTTTATAAAGCCATGTCATTTTTGCTTTTCACCACAATGGTGATAATCACATGCATTTAACCCAGTGTAACGCAACGGGGGCTCAGGCGGGCGCCCTTGCTGCATTAGGTCGGCCCCCCATCGTCGGGGACTCGAACCCGGGACTTCCGCATCACTCAGCAGGGACCCAGCCCGGTGAGCTAAAGAGAGATCTCTCCACAGCCCAGGGGCTGTGGTCCTGTCATTACTGGGAAGGGCGGTGACGTCACCTGCTCTGGTGCGCCGGCTCTTACACAGTACCTATCAGTCGTAAGCGTTACACTCTCCCCCTGCTTAATTCGCCGTCCCCGGCGAAGGGCTATCCCATCCCGCTCTGACACCAATGTAACGCAACGGGGGCTCAGGCACCTGCTCTGGTACGCCGGCTCTTACACATTACCTGTCGGCCGTAAGCGTTACACCAGGAATTCTCTCTCACAGGGTGTTATATTTGAAGTACACAAAACAAATTATACATGCTTCTTTTGATTCATTCTTTTGCAGAAAGAAGGCGTGATGATATTCTTCTGTTGCTAATGGCAGTGATGCTTTTAATATGTATTATAATATATTAAGCATTATATTATTATTTCAAAGTACAGGTTATTGTGCAATTCAAAACACAATACTATCTCATTTAAATGCAATATCATCTCATTTAATTGCAATGTTATCTCATATAAATGCAATAATATCTCTTTCAAATGCAAAATTTGTTTTCTCCATGGCACTAATAGTCTTTCTTATTAAATATCGCCTGATTTGATTCTTTATAGTAAAAGTATGTAAATATCTTTCATTGTACTGCTTTATAAACATGTATGAGAATCTTGTTTTACTTTTTATTAAAAATGCACTTTAAAGCTTCCTTTTTATTTATTGGATCATATTCCCAGTTGAATAATATGTCCAGGATCACCCTTGGCCAAGCAAACATATTGATCAAATTAATGTTCAGTGTATTACGACATGTGATTTAGCTGTTTGTCACTCAGCACCTAGTCACAGACTTGCACAATCCAGATGAGCTAATCTTATAAACTGGAACATAAATGACATCAATGTTTTGGTGGTACTTTTCTTCCACAAGAAACGGTCTCATTTTGGCCAAAACATTATTAATGTCCACCCATGAAAAGTTAGTTGCTATCAAGTGATAAAGTAAAACACAAGGCACAGATGGAAATGTATTTTGTCTTGTGCTTTGTTCTTTTCTAATTACAAAAGGATCATCCAGATTTGATTTCCAGCTTCCTAATAAAGAATCTCAAGAATTTACTATAAAAATGGTTTAAACAATATTTCACAATTTAACAGAAATCTGGCACCGGAACACAAGAAAAATACAAGAACAAAAATATTCCTACATTAGTTCTTTCTAGTTAGACACACAAAAGATTTTATTTTATATACTGTAAGAGAGTGATAGGTTGAGACAAGATGGAGGTTGTTATCTGAAACAACATTCCGCTTAAGGCAGTCATGCTCTGTCATCCTCAGTCACCTGACCAACTGGAAGATGACAACTGGCCAGGTGGCTTTTAAAACTAGGACAGCTATTAAGCTTCCAAGTTGGCTGCAGACCAATTTTATGTGCTACACAATCAGAAATGAGAGCAAGGAAAAAGCAACTGACGAGCCCAAGGACATTTAGTGTCAATTTTATTTTAGGTTTGTTGTGGAAGAGTAATTTTATTAAAGTCTTGCAAACAGACTAGTTTTTGGGAAAGTTTATTTTTTTTAGATTTATGTGTGTTTTGAAGCCAGTAAACTGCTTAGCTGCCCAACTGTATTATAGATAATGTCTGAATAAGTCCAGTGAGGAGTTCAAATAAGAACAAAGGGTTTCTTTTTCTTTGTTTTTTTTTGCAGTATGAGTAAAACAGCACTGTTTTCACCATATGGCTGTATCTGTGTCTACAGTATTTGACCTAAACCCACCTATTTAAGGACATGTTAAACCACCCAACACCTGGGTGTAAAACAATCTATACTATAAAAAGGGATTATGTACAGTATGTGTCAATGTAATAACCAATTACCTTAAAAGACATCACCTTAAAAGACCTTAAAAGTCAACTGGTTACAATTTCGAAAGCATTTAGCTGAACTTCCTCATTTGATATCTTATTGATCAAGGATGCCATCTGTTTCATGAAAGATTCTAGGGAATCTACTTCAATAAAATGTCTTGAAAGTTCATTTATGTAAACTTGTCTAAAATCCATTTCAGAAGTTAGATTTTAGCGTTTTTTTTCCCAGTTGGTTTATTCCAGTGTGTATTATTTCCTTGATACATTGTAACCTTCTGACATGATGCATAATTCTGACTTAATGAGTTCAGTCTTTCAATTCTAAACCTTTCAAGTTCTAATTGCCTGAGCCTGATATACTAATAGAAATGTTATATTTATGGAAATATGTATCTTATTGATAGACCCCTACTGTAGATAAGATATTTCAACTGTCACTTAGAATGAGAGCAATACTGAGAGATTGTATATGTAACTTCGAATTATAAAAAGAAAGACTTGAAAAAGGAAACTACAGACTAATCGGTCTTACTGTTACAGGTAAAGCTTTGCAAACAAATTATAGAATTAAACTAGAAGAATACTTTACAAAATAATGTCATTTTAAAGGACAGCCAACATTTATTCTGAAAGGAAAGGTCATGTTCAGCTTCATACAATTATATGAACATGCAGTAGATATCATGTCATATGCTTTATGTCATATTTAGACTTCCAGAAATGTTTTGCTAAACTCCCTCATAAAAAGGTTAGTTCTCAAATTTAAAGCCACAGGAATCTATGGTAAGATATGCAAAAAAAAAATAAGAATTGGTTAATGAACAGGTAACAGCACAAAGAGGCACAATTTCACTTCAAGCCTGTTTCTCATTTTTTTATTTTGTTAGTAAATGAGTAAATTTGCAAATAACACAAAAATTGGGGGTGGCAAAGAGAAATAGCAATAAGGGAGTATCAGACAGTAAAATGTTTGGTGTTAAAATAAAAGTCAGCTCTTCAAAGCTGGTTTATACAATGTTTAGAGACTGTCCACTTCTTATCATGTAAATAGAAATTTAGTCCCAATTTACTTAATTGCTATAGTACTTATGCATGCTATTTGATAATTACTTTACTAAGATGGAGATAAGAAAGCACTAACAATAGTGTGAGTAATGCTAAAACATAGCAAATAACAAAAAAAGTTGTCAAATTTGTTGCAATTGTATTTCACATTTTCTGCTGATCATTTAGCTTTCTGCAGCTATTCTTATCTTACTGTCAATTATTGTAATCTGAAAGGAGCTCTCAACTTTAGAGAAAGATGCACATCTTGGCAACTCTACCGAATAAAATAAAAACCAAAAAAAACTAAGTAGTTCATACTTAAACAATATAAATCAATATTAATAATTTCAAACTGTATTGATTTCACACTTAAAATATAAATGCATGGTCCCAATTTAAAACACAACAGTGCTTATTATAGCACTGCACTGAAGAATTTTAAACAAAAATCTTGTTTAAAATATGTGGCTGTGCATATCTTGCAGGGATTACTTGCTTTCCTCAAATGTGAGGCTAGCTATATTCTAACATTACCATAACCATTTGATTAAAGTAGATCCTACAAGTGATAAGAGGTATTTACCGCAGCTCATATTAAAATGTAGAAAGCTTCCAATTCTTTTCCTGTCTATTGTTTATTTTTAAGTTCAGCACTCATAAAGCTAAATGTGGGCCCCAGCCAAATTAATTGCATTGGGAAATTACATGTGCTAACTGTTAGATGTCAGTGTTGACCTCAGGCCCTCTGAAGAGGGATGATGTGGTGAGGGGTAGGCCTGAGGGCAATGTTGTTGTATACAGAAGGTTTAATTGTTCTGGCCCAAATACAAGTGATGACTCATTTGAGTTTAACAGAGTGCCTCTATCTCCTGTTACAGATTTGGAAATGTGGGAGAATTCTGCAAGCAATCATATCTCTGGAAGTAATGGCCTGGCCTGATCCAACTTTTTAACTGCTTCCACCCAGTTTCATTTGCTTTGGACAGATGTTTTGATAAACATCCAAGAACAGCAAAAAGTAGTGGCTTTGTCACCCTATTTCTTTGAACCAGTTAGAGCTTGGTGTCTACTGTTAGTAAAACACATTTGTGTGCCAAAGGAAATCCCATCACTGGCCATTTGAAATGTTTTTCAAAACCTTCCCATTAAGTGCAGTAAAGCCAAAACTTTTAAGAAAAAATCAGTTGACTTGTGCCAGCAAATGAATACAGTTGAGACAAGTTTAGTGTTCTTGTTAGGTGAATGGAGGGGAGGTCAAGGGTTATTGATGTGTAAAAGCAACATACTTATCATTGTCATAAGATCCAGAAAGACAAAATCCATACAGTCTTTATTAAAATTAAAATTATTAAAAGTAGTAAGTATGCCAATTTGGATAATCTTTTCAGATTATACATACATAACCTGACAGGTTATGCAAATTGCTTTTCATGTATCTGCCTAATTCATTACTTTAGTCTTTTTGTAAGTCCCTTACTGCCTTTACTCTTTGACCTTGAAGTGGTTTTCCAAATACCTTTCAAGCAGCACAGGGACTACAAAAATACTTAGATATGATCAAATCCAGGAGAAAAACACATTGTAAATGAAATTTAAATGGTATTAGTTTGTTAATAAATAAAACATACATTATACATATGAAACAGGTGTTATTAATGTTGGAGTAATATATGAGAAAGATCAAGAAGATTATGCTGACACAGCACTATTCTCAATTACACAGTGTGAGTCAGTAACAGGTCCAGTAGATTATGCTATCTGCATGGAGTTTGTATAGTATGTTCTTTCCATGTTTGTGTGGGTTTCCTCCTGGTGCTCTAGTCTCCTCCCACAGTCCAAAAACATACTAGCAGGTTAATTGGCTTTTGGGGAAACTGCCCCAGGTGTGAGTGTGTGTGACTGTGTCTGGTTGTCTGCATGAGATGGACTGTAGTCCTGTCCACAGTGTACCCTGCCTTGCACCCATTGCTTTCTGGGATAGGCACGGGATCCCCCTCAACCTTGATTTGGAAGAAGTTGAAAATAGATTGATGGATAATATTTCTAAACTATATATAGATTATTGGTCGTAATAACAATTTGCAATATTAATTTCATTGGAGTCCCCAAGTCAGGTGCCTGAAACTCCTGTAATATCACATTTGCTTAGATATTCTTCTGCTTCTAAATTTAACATTGTGTTCCTAATGTTCTTAACATGTGATATAAGCATTTAAGTATCTGGCTCCCTGAGACTTTTGCTTTCTTCTACTGTATGTATTCTCCCTGCCTTTTCTTTAACAGCATAAGCATATTTAACTCATCTTCCCAGCCTACTGTTCATAGTTTTATTCCTGATCTGAATGATTGGTAATATTAAATCAAACAAATTTCAATTTGATTGATCTCCAGACTGCCCTGGTACTTATTTTACATTTATCTCAGGTTCCGTAACACATATGTTTGTCAATATGTTTCTATCCTGTTGATTCAGATGTAGACTGTCCTGCATGTTCAGTCCCATTTGTTCTAAAAGAACAAATTTCTTTCTGCTCTATAACATAAACCTTCTTTTCTTCAGTTTCTCAAGTTTCCACTTAGTGCTCTGTACTTGACTCTCTCTATCAATACAACAAAAAAATGTTTTACTGCAGGAGAAGTTTCATCTTTCCATCTAATCATATTCTTATGTTAACTTAGATGGCTTTTTCACTGATGGGACATTTTGCTCACATATCATTTACCACAAGGGCATAAGAACAAATAAACCACCTTTAAACTTGTACATTTCCTCTAGATTTATTAACAACTGTTTCTGACTTGATGAAATCATCACAAGATGCACAGTTTAAACAAGAATGTCATCCTTATGACAGAAGACATTGATTTTTTAAATCCACTTTTTTTAAAACTGTTCTCAGATTTCTAGGTAATTTAAATGTGAATAAAGGAGGCATTTCAGGAAGACAATCAGCTTGCTAATACATACTGTATCAGAATATGAATATGGCACCTATATATTTAATAGTAGAAATAATACAGTACTTGTTAAATCATTTTATGATTTATATTTTATACTCTGCATCTTTCCAGGTTTTATTGAAGTCAAAGTGTACAGTATGTACAGTAATTGGATAAAAACTAACTTTGAATGTGGACACTGTCACGCCCGACATTCCTCCCTAGAGGGCACTCCACTGCTCCCATTATTGTCCTTGTGATTGTTCCCCAGGTGTACCCTCTTAGCTTTATTATTTAAAGACTAGCTCCTCCAGTCCTTGGCGTCATCATTAGGGTAAAGATGTCGCGAGGTCCACCTGGCACCAGGAAACCCTACGTCCGTCTCCTGAGGGCATAGGCCTCATCCCCGACACCTCCCGCTTCCTGAGCACGGGGTCTGAGGATCTCGCCCCGTCATCCTTGGACCTCCATGTTTTATCTGTCCGTGTGTTCCCCCCTCCCAGGGATTTTAACCAAGTCACGTCCCAGGATGGATTCCTTGTTGTTGGACTCTCGGACTGTGCCCTGACCTGCTTTTGAACCCGTTTGGATTTGGATGCCGTTCTGTCTTCCCCGTTCACTGTCTCATGGATTGTTACTATTATTTTGTGCACTATTAAACCCTTGTGTGTTCCCTTTTACCACGCCCCCTGTTTTCTCCAGCTCTTACCGCATCGCATAGGGTCTACTACAAGACCTGAAACGGATCTCAGTCCATGTTCGTGACAGACACATTAATGTATTTAAAAAATAACTATATTTTTATACCTTCTCCTCCTACACTTTTCTAACCTGATAATGCAATTATTTGCCATAGAGTTCAACGCTTTATAATACCTGTTTTATAAACTTTCACAGACCTGTAGTCACATTCTGCATTCATTAAGATGTTAGGATATTGGGATGACTTAAAGTTAAAGAAGCTTTTTACCATATTGATTTGATTGAATGCATATTTCAATCAAGTACATAGAAGTCATAAAAACAGCAAACTTGAAACACATACTGTACTCCAAGATAAATTATACTGTGTAAAAAGAAACATCATACGGAAGCTTATTAGCGCCACAAATATTGGCGAGATAGTATTTCGTTTATACGAGAAAATTATTGCGTTTAAACACAATAGTTCATTTGTGAACAATGTTACCTAATATATTAATACTGCATATTGCATTGTACTGTATATGCAATAATATTGTCTCGTGCAAAGTTGCATTGACTTTAACAACAGCAGAATATTGTCACACTCCTCTTTTTTGGAAAACAAAATCTAAAGCAGCACGTGTTCTATCTTTTGTATACATGAAGTACAACACCGTCTCAATAACCATTCAAGTTCAAGTTCAAGTTCAAGTTTATTGTCATTACACTGATATACATGGTACTGTATATGGTATAACGAAATGCTATTTAGCTAGCTCTCGGACATAAGTAGTACAAAGAGGAAAAAAAAAGAAAACAACAACAACAATACAATTGTGTAGCAAAAGAAAGACAGAAACAACAGGCAGTGTGCAAAAAACAACAACAGATGATGTGCAAAAAAAACAACAACAGGCAATGTGCAAAAAACAACAACAGGCAATGTGCAAAACAACAAGAAGGTAACAGGTTATGTGCAAAAATATACATCAACAGAATAAAATAAAGGGATAGAAATTATGGGGAGTGAGCTTTTGACATGTATGGTAGAGGTAGATTTTCAATGTGTGTTTGGGTTTTTGATAAAGAAAGGAAGAAGGCACTGTGTGGTTCAGATCATAGGTGAGAGGTGAGGTGAGAGTGAGAGTGAGAGAGGCTCGGAATTTAACAGTTTGATAGTGCGGGGGTAAAAACTGTCTCTGAGTCTGGTGAGTGATTAATGGTCTGGTGATTAATTCCCAGGTTAATTAATGATAATAATAATTGCTTACACTTATATAGTGCTTTTCTTCACACTCCACTCAAAGCGCTTTACAGGTAATGGGGACTCCCCTCCACCACCACCAATATGCAGTATCCGCCTAGATGATGCAACAGCAGCCATAGTGCGCCAGAACACTCACCACACACCAGCTTTCAGTGGGGAGGAGAGCAGAGTAATGAAGCCAATTCATAGATGGGGACTTTTAAGAGGCAATGATTGGTAAGGGACAATGGGAAATTTGTCCAGGACACCAGGGTTACACTCCTACTCTTTTCGAGAAACGCCCTGGGATTTTTAATAACCACAGAGAGTCAGGACCTCGGTTTTACGTCTCATCCGAAGGACGGCACTTGTTTACAGTATAGTTTCCCCGTCACTATACTGGGGCATTAGGACCCACGTGGGCCACAGGGTGAGCACCCCCTGCTGGCCCCACTAACACCTCTTCCAGCAGCAACCTTAGTTTTTCCCAGGAGGTCTCTCATACAGGTACTGACCAGGCTCACACCTACTTAGCTTCAGTGGGTTGCCAGTTGTGAGTTGCAGAGTGATAAGCGCGAACTGTTTTCACCATTTCCCTGACAAGCACACATGACATGGCTTTCCAAATGTATGTTCTTGATGTGAAGCTGACTGTCAAGTCATCATAAATGTATTACGTTCAGTGTTTAAAGAGACGGCAAAACCCATGCACAGTACAGTTTCACGTGTACTGTCTTTTGCATACAGGAAGTAGAGCACAGTGTCAGTGAGCATTACTGGGTTAATTACTGTAGATAGGCATGATCAGTGTTCATGTTTTCTAGTTTATCCATTTTGTTACCTTTGGCTAATTGTGTTCCCCTTTTAGAAACTCTATAAAACAATAAATTCATTAAACAAGGCAGACTAGATTTCAAAACAAGATTTTCAAGTGACACAGATCGCTATGGCAATTTAATTTGCATTTCAGTCCTACATTTTAATATCTGATAAAAGTGTATATACAGTAGTTGTAAATTATTATTTACCAGTGTTTAAAGGCCACACATGTACTTCACAAAAATCAAGGCTAAAATACTGTTAGAAATTTCTCATTTGACAACAATTCTAATAAAATAGGCAGGATGGGAAGTGTTGTATCAAAGTAACGTAAAGTAAGAATGAACCTAGTTCCTCTTTAAAATATAAAATAATATGCTCTCTATCATCAGAAATGAAAATAGACCAAGTGAATCATGTACTGTAGCATATTGAGAAAACCCTGATCCCAGACCTCTTGCAGTTCAAAGCTACAACTTTCCACACCCTGTATGATTTGACCTAAGATACAACTACATCATGGTCAAGTCAGCAGTTGTCTTGGTTAAATCATCATTTAAATTTATTACAGCTGTGGGCTTTTTGATTTATTTTTTTTCTTCCCTTTAGGTGTAGGTTTCTGCTGCAAGTGGAAATGGGGGTTGGGTGGGCAGTACAAGGTTTTCTTTTATATCAGGATTTATACTGTATGTTCAATATTTTTATTTAATTTTATGTAGTGTTTTAGTATGGGTATACTGTTTAGTACCTCAATACCTGTCGAGATGTACTCCTTCAACTTCATGCTAAAATCTGGACACAACACTTTTACATCGCAAACCCTATCAGCAATTATACATATAATTAAAAAGTACCATCTATGGATATTTTGTTGGATTTAATTTTAATTTTCAATCCCAGTCTATAAATTCCTGATTGTGTAAATTACATTTTTTTTTAATTGTTAGCCCAATTGCATACTAAACTGTCTACATTTTGTTTCTATTAGTAGCACAGATCTAAGACTCTGGTAATACTGTATATGCACTGATTTAAAGATAACTTCGTTTGGTGTCTGTTGCATGATAAAATGCCTTTGTTTTCAGTTGACAGAGAAGTTCTTCCATTTGTAGGTACAGTGCACTGTACGACATTCCTCGGAGGCAGTTCAATTTCATGAAAAGCTCAGATTACCTTTACAGCCTCCCTGAAAGCATTTGCCACAGTCTAATTAGCAGCTCTTTTCCACTGCTGCAGCTGCTTCACTACTTCTAAGTTCAAGCTATAGCTGTCTTGACCCACTGACTCCCTCTTGCTCAATCCAGTAAATTTATGTTCTTATGAAAAAGATAAAGAACAACAACAGGAGCAAAGAGACAAAACACTAAGCCACAAAGGGCTGTAGTTGAGAGTTATGGGTAGATTAGGCAGCATGAAATGAGGTTGCTAGGTTGCACTGTTTGGCCACCATTTCGGATTTTTCACAAAATGTGAAGAACATAAATACATACTTTGTCCAAATATATACTGTATCAATGACTTCTTTGTTTTCTGGGAAAGGTCAGATATTGGCTTAGACCTGGTAAATTCTGCTCACAACCAAATTTATTGTGCTGTTATTTTAACTTTGCTGAATATACCACATTTCTTCCTTTTTAAACATAAGAGGAACCGAGCCCTGCCTTTCTCTTTTTAACCAAAGAAAGAGACATCTTTCTTCTTCCTTAAACCCCACAGAAAAACACAACCATTTTCTCCTTCTAACCTTAGCCTTAAACTAGCCTAATTTCACAACTCGTTTATTAGATTATTAGACTTGTGTTTTGGGCCTTTTTTATAGTGAGCAATCAACACAACCACAGCAGAATTTACTCTTACTGTCTTGTGAGAAAGCTTGCTCTTTTACTTTCTAGACTCTAAGCTGCATTTCAACTGTACAAACAGACAGTTGAGTGACACTGTTGCTCTATTATAGTAGCTAAATAATCTCAGAATCTCACCCTGCCATTTAGTGAAAGAAGCCAGAATATCGGCTTTAACAAAATGGTTGGATAGCTAGTTCCATACTTCCACAACACACTGGGTAATGGGAAGTTACCTAATTTGTGAATCTCTTTGAGAATTTTGAATACTTTAATACATTTCTTCATGATGTTTTTCTTTTTAAGACTAAAAATGTTCAGTACTTTTAGCCTGTCAGTGTGGGAAATTCCTCTAAGTTTGAGAATGTATCAGGTTGCACTTTACTGGATTGTTTCCAGAGCAGCAATATCTTTTTTGTTATGTAGTGACTAAAATTGTTTACAAAGTACTAAATAACATAACAGTCCTTGATTAAAAATATATGTTTTTAACTATATATCCTAACATATTGTTTGCCTTTTTTATTAATTTCCCACAATGTAAACTATATGTCAACAAAACCAACTGAATCTATTTTCAGATGTAGCCTCTGAAATCTTCAACTTTCTTGTTTTCTATTATGTAGCCTCTGTATATACGGAAATAGTCTGTACTTATCTACAATAACCATCATCTGCCATCTGTTTACCCAGTCTTGAATTGTATCTGTATTTTCTGGAATGAGAATACTATAGTTATAGCTTATGTACTTTCACAAAAAGTTTTCAATTTGTTTTAAGCCCTCTGACCAGCAATACAATGTGTACAGTAAGTCATTGCAACTTGCCAATCACATAAAAGCTAGAAGTTAGGTGCACTTTTACCCAACGAACAATACCCAAGGTGGAAAAATCCAGCTGTATTGCTGGTCAAGAGGGCTTAAAACAAATTGACAACTTTTTGTGAAAAAACATAAGCTACAGTATAACTATAGTATTCTCATTCCAGAAAATGTTGTTTGCTTTTTTTCATCAGATGAAAAAGCTCCTGGATGTCTTGAAACTTTGTATATACTGTACTCTGCAATCTGCGTTATTTTCTGCTTTGAAAGGCAAGTAGTTCAGTATTATGTAGTAAATAGTAAACCACTATGTCCATTGCGATTTTCTACTATACAATCTAATTCTAAAAATCTATTATTCTTCATTATTGCTAAGTTTAAAATAGGTGTCCATAATATGACTGAATTTTTTAGTCAATATATAAAAAATAATGAAAAACTGCATACTTATTTTAAACAGTTTTCTTTTCAGAGCTGCATCTTTTTTTTAAGAGGGCAGAAGCTTTCAAATGTGCATGAAAATATCACAATAACAATTCATGCAGCTTTGAGTTATCGCAAAAAGGATGTCATGCTTCTTCTTTCAGAATGTAAAGGAGTAACACTGTTACTAAGCGCTGGGACAAGACCTTCCTTATGGTAGAATATGTGTGTGAAGTAGGGGAATGACTGGATTTGTTCACCTCTGTGAAGTAAGAAGCAGAGTGGAATCACAGAAGCAGCCAGAAAACTTCAAGTACTAGAAAGTCAAAGCATGTCAGATCTTGATGTTATGCATAGTGCTGCTAATGTAATGAATGCAAGCTTTATAAAAAATAGCTTCCATCTGGATTAGATTTTCTGGTATGAAGATATCCTGATAAGATATGTTGACTTGTCTGAAATGTGCCTGTTTCATACCAGAAAACCAAACACCAACTTGTGCTGAGTTTAAAGCAGTTGTATAGGCCTAATTTACTCTTCTGTTTTCTTTAATGTTTTACTAATAAAAACATTAAAAAAGAAATATAAGCATGGCACAGAAATGTCTATGAATGTAAATAGTGAAAAAGAGCACAAGATGTTATGTACACAAAATTTTTAATGATAATGTGCAACCCTAGCTGGGATGGTCTACTTTTTCTAAAAAAACAACAAAAAAGCAGAATAAAGTGAGTTAAAAGAGTTTTTGTTCTCTACACCATATTTTGTATTTTCCTGAAAGACTGATTTCATCTCACCAGAATCTCCAGGTTCCCTTTCAGAAAAGATCACAGCATTAGGAGAAAGTTAGACAAATCCCTAATTCATACTTTAAAAAACAACAACTTAGGTTCCTCAATTTTTTTTTGTTTTTGGAAATGCAGGTTGTATGATTTTCACATCCAATCTTCCATTTTAATAATATGAAGAATGAAGAGGTGTACAATAGGTAGACGCCTCTGACACCCATTTTAGAGTTAGGAGTTAATCAAGGGGTTGCTGCGAAAGTGGTGATGTGGTTGAAGAGTGAAACTTTAGATAAAATGTGAAAGAGAAGGGTTTGCTTATGATACAAATCACATAAAAAAATGATGCTGAGAATTATTAAGATTAAGAACAGCTGAGGAGAAATTGGATTGGTTGGCATCATACAACCCAAATTTGAGATTCTGTGTGGCACAAAGGCAGGATTCCTAAAGCAGGTGGGAGACTGCTCTACCTTCGGTAGCTCAATGTCAAAGCACTGATCCAGTGCAGTTTTGAGACTTAAATGCAGTGCTAATTAGACTTGATTGGAGTATTGGCTCCCTGATTGAAATTGAGTTGGACAAACAGAAAGGCAGTCTGACCTGATTGTCACAGATATGGGGGAATGCAAGTGCTCATGGGAATGCTGAGGTTTCCCATGTCAACTAAAAGCAGTAAACTGCTCCCAGCCCAGGCATGATAGATACTCAACAGGCTTTTGTAAATCACTTTTGTTGGATTATTTTAGATGATTAACACATCTTGTTTTTCATTTCTTATTTGACTTTCAAGAAATGTCTTTCTGTTGGTCCAGAATTCTTACAATATTACATCCACTGGAAAGGATATTCTCCTCAGACTGCAAATTAAAGGAGATTCTGTAGAATGTGTTGTAAATAGAAGATTTATGCCAGCAGCCACATCACCCTGCAACTCACAACTGGCAACCCACTGAAGCTAAGCAGGTGTGAGCCTGGTCAGTACTGGATGGGAGACCTCCTCGGAAAAACTAAGGTTGCTGCTGGAAGAAGGGCTAGTGGGGGCAGCATGGGGAGCTCACCCTGTGGTCTATGTGGGCCCTAATGCCCCAGTACAGTGATGGGGACACTTGTCCTTCTCGTCCTTCGGATGAGACGTAAAACTGAGGTCCTGACTCTCTGTGGTCATTAAAAATCCTAGGCCATTTCTCAAAAAGAGTGGCGTCCTGGACAAATTTCCCATTGGCCCTTACTAATCATTGCCTCTTAAAAGTCCCCATCTATGAATTGGCTTCATTACTCTGCTCTCCTCCCCACTGATAGCTGGTGTGTGGTGAGTGTTCTGGCGCACTATGGCTGCTGTTGCATCATCCAGGCGGATACTGCATATTGGTGGTGGAGGGGTCCCCATTACCTGTAAAGCGCTTTGAGTGGAGTGTGCAGAAAAGCACTATATAAGTGTAAGCAATTATTATTAATTATTAATACGGATTAATAAAGCTAAATATACATTTCAGACATCAATAACTATGTAAATTCCCACAAGGATGGCAGCCTTAAAATGCTACACATGTACAATATTCATATTAATGTGGCACAAACTGATTAATTTCCAGAAAAAATAAGTCTTATTAAGTTACAGTTAATCCATCTCAATTATGCAAAAAAATCAACATTCTGATGCCCTTGTAATTAGTTTTTGAAAGACAGTCATTTGTGTGTCTCTTATTCATGAATACATGAATAAAGTATTGTTTTTGTTTTTAAAAAGTAGTTATGCCATATGAAAAAATGTTACATCATCGTTCCAATAACACTGCCAGGTGTTGCAAAAATGAATACATAAAAACACAGATAAGAAAATCCTGGATCTGACCCTGAGATTCCCCAGCTAATCAGTAATTTCCATCTGGTAGCAGTTCTGGTAGAACTGAACATTCTGGCTCATACAGTCCTGCTAAATTTTGCAATGACAGCTACACACAAAGATTTGATTCTTTAGAAAAGAGGTCAAGTAGTCAAAGAAAAATAGTTTTAGACCCTTTTGTAGGGTACTTTATTTTCAAACTCATATTCTTTTCAGACAATCATCAGTGCTGTGTGGTCTAAGTATAACAGTTTAAAAGCTTTTATGTAAGTAAACAGATTAAATTTCTTCAGCATTAGAGAATAAGAGACAATAAATGCTATTTAAATATTTTTTTTAAACTACAGTGAAACACTTTAGAAAATAACTAGTCTTCTTCACTTGTGACTAGTAAAGCAGTAAGAAGCATTTAAGAAATATGAAGAGTGAGACAGATACTAAACACAGATGTGTTGTGCTGACAACAATGTGCTAAACATATGCGGTATAACAAAAAAATCTATGTTCAAATGATAAATAAGTGATCAACTTATATTGTGTCCACAAATAATCTTGAGCACTGGAATCCAGACTTCTTGTTATAAATACAAATGATTAGATTTTAGAGAATATTATTTTATTTCCTAGGCTGTGTGAGAGATCCTTTCCCTGATGTGGAATTTCACTCACTCTGCAGTATAAGCATGTTTATCTGAGTGTTTCCAGTGATAGACTGGCATCCCATCCAGGGTGTATCACACCTTGTGCACTTCACTTGCTAGGTTAGGCTCCAGCATTACCTTCCAAAGGATTGATGGATATACTGTATCACCCTTGCTGATTTGTTTTAGTTACTCAAACTAGGAAATGTATAGTGGAGATTTAAAAAAAATAATTGTTATTTGGCTAAATCTGCTAAAGACATTTTGCACTTGTTTGCATGTACAGTACAAAGGTTCTGCATTCCCAGTCCTTAAATATGTATAAATGTATGTTCAAGGGAATACTGTATATAAAGACATTTAGTCAAACTGCGCTCCACTGAAATGAAAACAAATAGATGTTGTAAATGTCCAAGACAAGGTCTGCAGGTCCCTGCTTTGATATACTTTACGATAACGATGTGAGAGTATAATGATAGGCTTTTTAATTAGTAGCATAACATTCTAAGCACTGTACAAGAATTTAATATTCTCCATTGAATTCTCCATAAGTTGGAAAGACATTGTGTACAGCATTATTAAAAATCGTGTTTCTCAAATAAATATAGCAAATTCTGCTAATTTATCACTCATGGTTGAGCAATTGCCCACTGCCAAAGCAAGTGATATTTTGCTATTTACAGTATTAGAGTATTAAACTTGTTTTAGCCTTTATATATTCTTTTTGCAGAATCACTTTATGTTTCGGATTTTGTTTATTTGTGCTACAAGATTATTGTCAATGCATTAAAGAAATAAGGAATAAGAAATGGAAACAGTGGATATTAACTTTAATAGTAACTTTAAAATTGTTCTACAACAGAACAATAATGTGTAGCCTGCAATGTAGCCTTCCTCTTTTTCTCTCTGTCCCACCAACCTGTTACATTTCACCATGGAAAGATAATATTACATTACAAGAATGTAGAAATCAAAGAGTTAACTAATGAAGTTAACTACTTCATAGTATTGACTCTGTGGTTCAGTGGAAGGTGTATGCAAGATTCTGAGGAGCGCACACAAATAGAAGCAAAAAGCCCCATTTATCAAGAAGAGATGTTGAGAACCTCAGTGTATGTTCTGTATTTGAGCCTTTGTTCTCCATCCATCTACAGTACAATCTCATTCTCTGCCTCCAGTCAAAATGTGGTGTCTGTAAAAATGTGAAGTAGATGACCTTTATTCAAGTACAGGTTAAGTACTGCTAGAAGAATAAGATATAATGTAATGGAAAGCAGTCTCGATGGATGTCTGGCCTGATAGACACGCTTTGTCGAGCAGATGTAACCAAACAAAAAAGTGAGAAGGGTGAAATACCGAAATGAAAAAATGAACATTGTATAATTATTTTATTTAATTTATAAAAATTATATTTCGGGTGATCAAAAGATCTTGAATTTATGTTACGTCCTATCACTACAGGTACTGTACGTTTCATGGCTACCACAAGGTACTGTACATCCACAAATATAAAATACTGTGTACTGTATTTCTCATTTATCTTCACTGCACTACCTCAGGTTACCAATATCTGCAACCACAAACAAACAATTACCTCTTGACTAAAAATATTATTTAAATATTGAATCATAATCCACTAAGAAATAAGTGGAGAATAATTACCATTAATTAAAGGTAAAATATAGCATTGGAAACTCAATAACCTGCTGAAGTCAAAGAACATAAAGAGGGATTCCATTAATGTGAGAAGAATTTACTAAGGAAAAACAATTTGCAGTTTGCAGAATTTAGAATGTAGACATATTGTATATAAAAGACAAATACAGAATTTAGACAAACTAGACTTCAGAGTAGATAAAAGGACTCAAATTTAATAGTCTATATCTGGATCTTTGGAATATTTTCAGACATTTTAGAATAGTCTTATGTTTAAATAGTATCAAGTACTCTACCAAGATATTAGAAAATACCCCAATACGCATTGGTCCTTTTCCAGCTGTATAGACTTAGCTACTAGGGTTAAACATATCAATGGATTATTATTAATATAATAATAATATGGTTTATGGTTGAGCACTGTGTTATTACTTTTTTATCCACCAACCATTGGAAATCCTTGAGTTGATAAGTATGACAACAGTTACCTATCCTTTGAAGTCACTTAAATCACTCTTTATTTTACAAAACAATGAACACTTAAGATAAAACCTGGCCTGATACTACTTTAGGATTCTCGGGATTGGGGGGACTTACCATGAGCAGTGCCATTCCCACTACTTTGAAAAGGATGAAGCTTTCCTCTGGAACATACGGTTCTTTAATATTGTGGCAAAACAGTATATTAACTGGTGGTAAACAAGACTTCTCACTGAAAAAGCTGTAAAAAATACAAGTAAAATGTATAAGAAAGAATTGTTTCATACACTATGAGTATTCTGAAAATAACTATTACATTGTTATTTATTTTGATTGCCCAGGGTGGCCCAGGATCACTATGGTTGATTTTCAGTCTTAATGAACTATTTACAGTATAATCAGTGTTTGTACTAATTGTTTACACACATCAACATACTTGCATAAATAAATGAATATGTATAGATATGTATCAGTAGAATGTAGTATGATCACTTTTAAACTTCATAGTTTAAAAGTGATCAAATAAGATTTGCCTGCTGTAATCTGGCAAAGGAAACAGTAAAGATGCATCTTTGAGAAGCCGGTACAATTGAGTGGTAACTTAACGACATTTTTATGAACATAGAAATGGTTATCTGAGGTTGTACAATGTATGATGGTTTTGTTCACATAATTTTCCTGCTATATTCTTATACTCTTCTGGTGTGTCTAGTAAGCAACTGCTGTAAATCGGCTCTTGACAGGAGCTCTTAACATGAGGCTCTCAAGACCTATAAGAAGAGCCTTCTAGGTGATCTCCCTGTGTTATTCTGGACCTTATCTTAAAAACCTGCATTCCAATGACATCATGTATGGTGTCACCACTCACTTAGAAGGAAATAGCAGTGCAGAGCATACAAAAAATGTATGTATAAAAGAGAAGAAAGAAGACCTAATAATAAAGCACAAAACAGAAACATTTGAGTGAGCTGTCTGGTCTCCATGAAACATTGTCAATACTACACAGGAATAATAAGATAACACACACTTTTTTCTTATCCTGGGACAATAGGATAATGATTCACTTTTTTGGTTTTATTCCATAGTGTTTATTGCTAAACAGACATTCTACATCTTCCAACATGCATTTTTGTCCTTTTTAGTAACTACATAGAAACATGAATACACAAAAGGATATAGGAATCTAGAGACTCATAATTAAATTTACATGATTTACATGTCTTTTATAGGCTGCATTCTTGTTTTTTACTGCAGTGACAGCTCTATGCATGTGAAGGTCTGGTACTTTATATCTGCTGTGATGGTTCGCTCACATGGACAGTTGTAAGGACACCTATGTATGTGTGGTAAAGATAATGTTTACACTGAAGTGTACTGTAAATGTATACACCAGATGTACAGCTAGGCTGCAGTCCTTAATCTCTGCATTGACCATCTCTCATTTTTGCAGTAATATCTCTGTAAATCACCAATAATTAGATAAAATAAAGATTCCCTATTGCCTTCTGTTATCTGGTTATATGTTGCCCATCTTTTTTGTGAATACAAAATAAAAATTATATTGCCAATTTGTAATATGGACGACAATGTACATTTACTCATGTACAATGTACATTGTACAATTGCAATGAACATGTACCTGCCTAATGCAGGAAAGTGGCAAAGCCGAGTAGATAACACGGTAATGTGTTTCTGTATTTTCATTCCAAAATAACTTATATAATTATATTTCAGTGAAAAATGGAATGTCCCTTTTGGGATTCTAAAGTAACTTTTCTGGAAAACAAAAACATTCCCACTTTAGGCTAGACAGTCTTAACTAATAAGATAATCTTTTGCACGCATGATTCTTTTGTGTATCACCTTACACGAGGAAGTTTAAAGTTTCTTGCATTCCTTTTAAAATATTATGTCTTTTTTGTTAGGAGGGATGTAACACAGGACAATAGCAAGGAGCCAAGGACGATCCAGAAACTCAATCCAACCTTTAAGTAAAACTCCTCTGTGAGCTACTTCATCTGAGTGCTAAGCCTTTTGTGCTTCTGTGCTCTCAGACTCTGGGTGCTGTGACAGCAGAAAAGGAATCATCTTAATCATCAGGTTCAGGTTACCCCATACATTCTTCTGTAGCAGGCAGTAGCTTTTCTTTAATAGAAGAGACTTGTGAAATACAGATTTATGTTTTACAATTGAAGGGTGTGTCATCTTTGTGAACTTAACATGAAAAGGATGAAAAAGTATTCAAAACTGCTTTTTAGCAGTAGCCATTTGGAAACTGAGCTGTCTTAGTTGTATATGGTTGTGAAAGCCTACGTCAGACTCTAAAATGGAAGAAGCCAGCACACTTGCATTCTCTCTGCTTGTTACATATTAGCAAATTGTCTTCAAGTAACCTTCTTGTCTTACTGCCTTTGATAACTTAGCATCTTGGCATTTTTGTCATGACAATTTATACGTTACATAAGTTGTGTCCTCTGGCTGTCTCCTTACAAAAGTCATAGCTTCTCAAAACTGGAAATACACAGGTCGTGCGTGTTGTGCAGGTTGTGCTTTATTTTAAAGAAATTGTTGGTTTGAGCTCAAAATATGTAAAAAATACAAGTAAAATGTATAAGAAAGAATGAGTATTCTGAAAATAGCTATTACATTGTTATTTATTTTGATTGCCCAGGGTGGCCCAGGATCACTATGGTTGATTTTCAGTCTTAATGAACTATTTACATTCTATTTACTAATTACAAGATGTATCTTGAAGGACCACGTGTGTTACGTCCCAGTGTGTGTTCTGTGTGTGTTTTTTCTGTTATGTCCACACTGCTGACCCTTGATTGTTCTCCCTTCCCCATTGGCCAACCATCACACCACTGTTTCAATATGATGTCATCATCAATCAGCCTTCAGCCAATCAGAACACATCTTATTCACTATATAACATGGAGGCTTTCAGAAAGAAGAGGGCCTTTTGTTTGACTTCGGTCCCATTCGGTTTTGGTTTTCGCTTCGCTTCGCTTCTGGTTATTGCTTCGGCTTCGTTTGTTGGTTTGTTTTGCTTTGTGTTTGTGTATTTTCGTATAGCTTCGGCTTTGTTGTTTTGTTGGTTTTACGTTAGTTCTTTGTACTTTCGTTTGTTAGTGTGTTCATCCTTGTTTTGTCATTACCTTGCCCCAGTGTTACATGTTCAACTTTTGTGTTCTTTTGTACCTTGCTCCTGTTTATTAATCTTGTTTTCCCTTATTTGTCTTCCTGGTTCACTTGTGTTTTTGTGTGAACTTTTCTATATAAGGTTAGTTTAGGTTGTTGGGTACACTTTACACACTTAGTTGATTTTGTATTAGTACACTAGTTTAGTACGGGTGAGTGCCATTTGTCTTGTATGGTTTTGGGTAGTCAGTGCAGGTTAGCTAGGGTGTTGAAGACGCTGAAGACCGTGTGTTTCGGGTTTTCTTTTGTAGTCAGATTAGCTTTCCCTCACTGTCCTAGCCAGCTCCATTTTGTTTGTTATTTTCTTTTCTTTGGCACCACTCTAGTTCCTTACCCTTGTTATCACGCTTCCTAGTCCCTCACCAGAATCCCCCTGCTTCCAAAAAAATTATCCTAAATGTTACACCCCTTTTCCCCTAGACACTTGGGGTCGTAACAACATGCTAGGAAGTCTTTTCCAGGGATCAATTATTAAACAAATTCCCTTTTACTGTCCTATGTTTTTTTGTATTTGTTCTGATACGAAATTATAATATTTATGCAGAAAAAAGCTATTTATGTGGTGTGAGAAAAGCAGAAGGTATCTGTGTACAGTCTGGAGTGTGTGTGTTATGTTGTGTTCTGGGCTGTTATGAAGTTACTGTATAATTGAGCTGAATAAACATTCAGAATTACAGATATAAATGCACTGCAGATTCTCTCCTACTGTCTAGCAAACAGTATCAAAGCATTCAGTCAACAACAGATTATGGAATAGCTTCTACATCCAGGGAATACGACTGCTAAATAGCCAAGCTGCAGTCACTATCAGCAAATCACCCTAACAGTCACTGATAAATGGTCAGGGTCACATGGACGTGTAGTATTATTATTGTAGTTGGCATATTACATATTTCACTTTTGGGGCACAATATGAGTTTTATTTTATTCTTATTTTATTTTATTCAGTCTTTATATAATTTTATATTGTAACTTTTAATTTAATTTTTATCCTATTCCTCTGATGAGCTTGCGGAAAAAATATTTAATTTCCAGCAATTACTGATGTATGCTGTTTTGATGTGCATTTGATAAATAAACTTTGAATTTGTACTTGATTCCACAGATTCCAAATAACCCTAAGTGAAACCAAATATAACAACATATATTTGTGTTCAAAGTTTTTTTTTAATCTTTCTACGCAGCATACTATGAATAAAATGGTTGGTTTGAGGTAAATATTTAATTTATTATTGTTATTTTTTGCATCTATAGTTTCTACTTTATTGAATTAGTGAAGCATTTTCTATAGTCTTTGCTACGGTATAACAGTTGTTTACTGGGGCTGCTTGTACATAATGAGTGCCACACACTCAGGTATAGATGGTGCTGTATTTCAGTGGTGGATAAAGTGGGTCCTCTCCTATGTGTAATGCACTTTGGCACTATGTAAATATCAAATAGCATCAATTTATTTATCTAAATATGATTGTGTTCTTTTGAATTAATTGAACTTCTGCTCCATTTAATTTTGATGGAAACCATACTGTAAAAGGGTTAAAGCTATTTCTGTGGATGAAACTCCTGAATAGTAACGTGGCATGTTCTGGTATTTTTATAGCACCCCTGTCCTTGGGGAGAGTTGCAAACAACATGTCTAGCTTACATGTCCAGACACCACTACCGCCCAGCCATGTCGTCAGACAGTCTGGTACTGTCCTTGAACACATCATAAATGACCAAATGAACGGTGTTTATTAAAGCTTATATCAAATATCCTCTGTTATCTTTGTGAAGCATATACTGTATGTGAAAAATTTGTGAAGCGTATATCTGAAAAAAATAAATGTTTAAATAGAATATACTACTGTACAGTATGTACGGTAGATTAAAGTAAACTGGATTTTTTACAAACTCCTGTAAATATAATGCATGCAAATATTTAAAAAATTGATATTTTTTTAAATGGCTTGATTAATTTAAAATGTAATTATACTTGAATATAAAAACATATTGATCTGTTTAATGTAACATTATGTTGTCCTCAGACTTGAACATAATGTTAGACTTTCCAGCTTATAAAGTGAGTTTTATTGTGCTCAGATTTCAGATTTTCAGCTTAAAATCGTTTAATTTTGTACCCATGAAATCTGTTTACATTAAATAGGATTCCCCTACTGCCTGTATTTGAAAAAGGACTGTTAGAAGAGGCTCATACTAAAACATAAAAATGCTTTCGAAATCTACAAATGTACACAATATTATATATAGGTAAAACACTTCCAGGGAAAACATATGCAACTATATGTTTGATTTTCCAGTAATATAGATCTGTGGGTTAATATGTTAATTCTTCCATAAAAGCAGCCTATGTACAGTCAAAAACAGCAGTGATAAAATCTGACCTCAGCATAAACACTTGTGCTCAAGCATGTTTGGAGTTGGCATCACTTTGTGATTGGGAGTGTCTATTTTAAGGCCTTCTAAAACTGATATTCACAGAAGACTAGCAGTGTATTTGTCTAAACATTTTTGAAGCTTTACTGCACCTGTTTATTTAAATACTGATACTTGATATTAAAGAACCTTCTTTTGTACTTTACCATGTTTTTGCAGCTTCTCGTTTCAAATACTAAAACCGACCATTGATCTTTTAGAGTTAAGTGTGTTTCCCTTTAGATCACTTTAATTCTCCATCTTTGGTTGTGATGTATGGAATATGTTCAAAAGAAAACACAAAGAATTCTAACCTCATTAACTGTGCTTCACCTAAATGTGTTCATATATACAGCATAAAAATATTATTTTATGCTAAAATAAACCCGGTTTAAAGTTGTTCCCATAGCCTAGCCATTCAATAATCCCAAAGGGGTGGCTGCATTTTTGTGTACTATGATTGATTAGGTTATTTGGATATTTTGTATTCTTTGATGGTGTACATTAGCCTCCTAACCATCTTGCTATTAGTTCTAAATGCCAATCCCAGCTTTGTGCAGCATTCAAAGGAGAAGGGAGGTTATGGTGAGGTTCTACTAAAAATGTTTTTCCACAACTTTAAGTTGAAAATGGAATTTTGTGACCATGAAAAATGTAGAATGAAAAACTAGAGTTGTACACCACTGATCTAATGCAAAAAGAAAACAATGTGAAATCAAACCATAGCATGAGCAAGAAGTATAGTTTAGTCTGTGTGTGAGTATGCATCTCTTGCTGGAAGAAATTTTAATATAAGACACCAGTCCCATGGCAGAATATAATTCATACCAAGAAACCACTGATAAACATAATAACCACTAGTACAGAATTACTCTTGCAAATTGAAATATGGCTACCTACAGTATAAAATAATATTATTGCTTTAGCCTTGATTGTACATATAAAAAGCTAAGAAAAACTGCAGCATAATTAAAAGAAATTGAGCAGCAATTTCTACTAATACTGTATGTTTTAGATCATGTTTAATATGCTGTGTATTTAGTGCACGAAATGTGACACTTTAAAATGTGCCAAATTATCTATTAATAAACAGACATCCTGTGAAAATTTTTCTTGAACTAGAAATATTTATTATATATTGTTCTTTCAAAATGAATATATAAACTAAACTATATACAGTACTGTTTATAAGCTACATATAGAGTACCAAGAATAGATGTGTTACCCTCTTGGTCCAAGTTCTCATATACTTTGGATCTAAAATGTAATTATGCAGATATTTAAAAAGTTTTAGTAAATAATTGTTAACCTGATTAAAAATACAGCATAAAATGTGGATTATTTAATATATAAAATGACCAAACATTAAATATCCATGTGTGAAACCTTTGATTCAGTAACTATTGGCACCTATCTACTTAAGCAGCAATTACTTCAGTTAGACAATTCCAGTTCCAGGTAATTATCAGTCTCTCAGATTGGCTTTAATTAATTTGTCCCATTATTCCTTCAAGTCAATTACATTTGAGTAGGTTACAATACTTAAACAGCTCGCTTCAGGTCCTGCCATAACTTTTCAAATGGATTCAGGTCAACACTGTGACTGGACTTATACAAAATGTTAAATATATTTTTAAGCCATTATGTTGTAGATCTGCTTGTATGTTTAAGATCATTGTCTTTCTGCTGGATTCACTTTCAATTTGGGTTCAGCTGACAAATGGATGGTCAGACATTCTCTTCCAGAATTTGCTGAGAAAACACTGAATTCATAGTTTTGTCCATGATGGCAAGGTGCCCTACACCCTGAGGCAACAAAGCAGCCCCAAACCATACTCCCACTACCATGTTTAATGGTCAGTATAATGTTCTTCTGTTGAAAGGCAGTGTTTGGTTTTTATCATACAAAATGTTCCCCATTGTGATGTAGTGTGCTCTCACGGGACACCAGTTCTGTAGGGGCTTGGGCATTTACTGGGACAATTATTAATTGTAGCAGTAAGTCACAAAATTGATTATTTTAATGGCCTTAGAATCCAACCATGCGATATAACTCAAAACACACACACACACAGGTACTAATACACAAGGATACATTTATTAATACATAGAATATGCATGTAAACCTAACAGATCATATTGTGAGGGTTATCAGAATACAAAGGATATATATTCATTCAGTTACAAAGAGTTACTGTACACATATCAAGAGGACATAAGTTCGGTATATCATTCATTTAGACCATTTCGTAAATGAACTTGGTCACAACTTCTACTCTAGATACTCAAAACAAGTATATAGCTCTTAGGAATTAAATTGATATCAACTGGTTGGGATAACAATTGAATTCTCGAGCAGTAATGCAGTGAAGTTGAATACTCATCCAATCTCTGGGGTTTCAGATATCCTGCGGGCACAAAGAAGCAGTTGCAGGCTTGTTGCTGTCCAATCCGCGATCTCTGGCTTCGTGCCAGGCTGTGCTGTTCGGCTTGCGACAGTGCGCTGCTGATGCTCTCTGAAGACCCGGCTAGTTAGTGTTGGCTTTAACTAGCAAAGTTATGCTCGGGAGAAAAGATGACTGTGAATCCCAGCAAGTCAGGAAGAGGACCGGTTCGTTCCTGATGAAGCGCTAGTTCTGAATAGTGATTCAGCTGTTCACAGTTCCTACCTATTCACGAGTCTTGCTGCTGGTGCTAACCTTGGGTGAATCCTTTGGTTACGCTGGCAACCTCCGCTCTCGACTCTTAGAACAAAGGAAAGTTCTGGCACTGGGACACACTGGCCGTTACGTGGTTGTCCGGGCTGAGTCTCAGGATGGTCAGGAGGCGCGCTGCCTTTTGCTCCTGGGCCGTCCTGCCCTGGAATTGTCTCGCTCCCCTGGAATTCTCCTTGGAATTGTCCTTCGAATTCTTCTCTGTGTTGCCTGTTTAAGACCTGGAGGAACTTCAGCTCGTTCATTGGCTGAAAGTTTCATGGGCATCAGAGACCCACGTGGGTTACTCTGCCCTACCAGTTCCTGATTGGTTGATCAAGGTGAGATATGAGTCACTTACTCCTGACACTTAGGAATGCAGTCCAGATGTCCATCTGGCACTCCCTAGGCGCCAATGGATGACCATTGATCATGATAGCCAGGCTTAGCTGTGCATCCCCATTTGGGAGAGAGATGGAGCCTCATTTGGGAAAGCACAGCAACACTTAATTCTGTCTTATTAACAAGCATTGCCGCTACAGTGACAAAACATTAACGATATTTTGACTCATCTGTCCAGAGATTATGCTTCCAGTATTCTTTCAGTATTCCAGTGTTCTTTTTTCCAGTGTGGTGCTCTTTGGTGTAGTTATGATGTTCTTTGTAGAGAGGAATGGTTTCTTGCTGGCTAACCTCCCATGAAGACCAGTAGTTTCCTGCAGATTGTGGTATAAACACTGACAGGAGCCACAGCAAGAGAGAGCTTCATTAGATGTTACTCCAGGGTTTTTTGTCACTTCCTGTGTGAGTTTCTGGGTTGTTCTTGGGATCATTTTGTTAGGACAGCCGGTCCTGGGTAGAATCACAACTGTTAATCTGACAGTGCATGGGTGGTGATTGCTTAGAAATGGTTCTGAAACCTTCTCAAGACTACTGAGCATCAACTACTCTTTTTCGAAACAGAAACTGATTAAATCTCTTTGAGTGTTTCCACCAACCTGTATGATGAAGACCAAACTCACAAGGTTTCTGACTTTGTGCAGGTCCAAGACAAGGCTGCTTAAATTCAGGCCTTATTTGCTTGTTGCTGAATTGTTTAACCTGATTCTAATTATCTCCTCAATTATTTAAGACAAGACCAGTTTTGATTAAACAATGATATTGTGGTTTGAAATCATAATTCCTTTAATTATAATGCAGTTTGACATACTTTTTCTCAGCACTTTTTAATAAATAAACTACAAGGAAAATAGTATGCATAAGATGCAAACCCTGAATACACACTATTCTAGTATTCAGTTATTTCAATTATTATTTCAAGGTAAAACCAAGACATGAATGAATAATTATTTACCTCTCATGTTTCAATGCATTTGATTTAATGATGCTCGTCTTCTGAATGGTCATAAAGAGCTCTATGCCAGTTATATGACAATATAACATAGTTGTGGTGGAGTCATGACTGACTGTAATTATAACCAATGTCATAAAGCCATAAAAATGCTAGAATTTCATTTCATAGAATCATAGTTTGATTGATAGGTAACACACTGAAAAGTGAACATTTAAAGACCAATTTTCAAAGATAGAAGATGTATTACTGTACAGTATATGTTAAATTACATATTGTGTTTTTGTTTACTTAGTTGAGTCACAAACTGTAATCTGTTGAACCTGAACTCTCCATATCTCCACTCTCCAGGGTCACATATTTTAAAAAATCTAATAAGTCAGCCAATGTTAAGGTAACTGCCTGATCTTATCAAATTATCTGCACTGCAGTATAAATAGCAGTGGCTTATTTGAGGCTCTCCCCTTGTTAATTTTCAGTGGGAATGAAAGCTGACTCCTGGCACTTCAGACCCAACTGGATACATTTACCAGATATCCTGCCTGTTGACTGTTTCATTGTCCATGTGGTCTTTTTAAGCAGAGTCAAAACAGAAAGCTATTTTGTTGCTCTTGACTAAGAAAAGGGGTGATGCAGTGTTGCTAAATATTTAATACTGCACCTCATTTTCTAAAATATATCTAAACTGTTTCAATAACAATATTTAGAATATTTTTTTATGTTTGTATTTCCTATATCATTATGTGTAATTACTTGATGAAGATTGTTTCTTTATAGCCTCTTTAGTTTAGATAAAATTGCCAATTCATTTAAATAATCTATGGATTTAATATGTCCACATTATAATTATTTCATAAAATGTTAAAAATAATAAACGTCTTTTTGATAAAAATGTAAAATCTTTACAGCAAACATTGCATTTGTATATTGGACAAAACACATCATATCCCTTAATATTGTGGTGAGCGCCTGTGTTTCCTTGTGTAGGCAATACAGAAAGACAAGTAGACTCAGGTTCCAATATAATTTACAGAGGGCCATGCTAGTCTCTGACACCAGAAGGAGATGTAGTAGCTGAACAGACAGAGAAAGAGGTGCAGAGCATCCAGTGGACAGACACGAGGACAGTCAGAATGGAAACTTCCCCTCTTTTTTCCAGGAGTGGAAAAAGGAAAAAGTGAGCCTTGTAAAAGGGAAAGGGAAGCCATGGGACAGTCCATTGCGGGGTCAAGATCACTACATATCATGACTAAAATCATTAAAATGTTAAGTAAAGGTCCATAGGAAACCACAAGGAACCAAGTAATATGAAATATTTATAACAAACAGAGAAACACAGGCATATTTCAGAGGTTTTCAATAGATGTTTTATCTTTTATCCATCTTTTATAATTCAGAAGTACTCACTTTAAAAAGACAACTAGCCAAAACGATTGAAATATTTTATCTTTTTTTCTGGTTTAACCAACGGTGTTTTGTAGAGTTATTCCTGTCAAGGGATATTACAGCTGCTACTTAATACTTAAACGTCTGTTGGTAAGTTACTTCTATCCATGGACTAAATGGGTATTTCTTTCAAAGTCCCAGCATTAAACATTAATTTGTCTATTTTAAATTCTTGTCCTCTCAGGACCAGATTTCAACAGTCACAACACCACAAAAATGTTATCCAGTGAGCAGTACATCCAGTATCGAATGAACCATGTAATCCACACCCTGTGTAACTTTGAAGCCTTCTTATCAGAAACTTGTTTATGAAGGGTGAAATGATATCACAAGACAAAACATCCAAGAGATATCCACCATTGTGAAAGTTTGAGTAAATACCAGCTGTTGAGTTTTGATAACCATGTTGACTTTTCTTATGTCAAATTGGAGCTTAAAACTTTGATTTTGTACTTTACCTTCAAAGGGATTTACAGTAAAGTTTTCAGAATTTAATAAGATCTCAGCATACTGTAGGCTGTATGTGGGAACTGAAATATGGAAATGCATTGAAATTGAACAATAAGATTATAGTTAAATATGTACTTTATTTTTATGTTTTACTGTATAGAAATAGCCTACAGTATGTCTGTGTGCAATAATAGTCTTTCATTAATAAATCAAGAGTGATTTCAGAATGATTACACCTGTCGCTGCAAAGTCCTTCTGTCAAGTTGTGAATTTTAAGTAAAGAGTCAACCATAAAGATCAAGGACTAAAATAGTTAGAATAGGTTTTGATAGAAACTGATCAAAAAAGACTTGGCAGGTATATTTGCTGCATAAGTTGTTTGAGATGGGGGTGCTTATGCAATCAACACTTATTAGTTTTTGCTGTTTGCGGTTTGCAGGTACTGTAACTTACAGTATTTCATCATATATTAGTTCAGTCTAAGCATTCATTTTTTGTATTTATGTTTTGCGTTGGAAAGGGATGAAAATTTTGTAAGATACTTAATAATTTTTTCAAATATTTTTAATTCAAAATGATTTCACTCTGTTTTGACCTCTCACTGGCCAGCTGTTATGTCCCTCCTGCCTAACAATGTCCAAGTGATCTATCCCAAAAGTTGATATCTGCTTCCCATAGTCCAACTGCCTCTCTTCAAAGCAGTGCTTCAGTGTGCTTCTTGACATGGGACTAAAGTCACAGAGTCTGTTTCTTGTTACTTTCACAAATGACAAAGTTCCCTTTCTTTTCAAAAACATATAATCATAGTCATATAATTTCTGTTCACATTTAGTGCAGTGTGTACTGTTTAGGGGATAACTCTATCATTAGACCTATATCTGTAATTTGGAGTCCATGATGCATGTTATGATGTTCTTTTTCATTGTTGGCAGGATCAAAAATCTTATTGTCTATGATACAAGACATTATTAGGTTTTAAGTTACCGGTTTGCACCCCAGTTGCCACGTTTTTACTGTGTGGCACTGTTTGCTTTCAGAAAACTATGGACATGACCATTTAGACTGCCAAAAGTGAAAGAAAAGAATGGTAAGCTTTTTGTACCACTCTTTTCCTTCACCATTGGAAGTCCAAATGGCGGTGGATTTCTGCCATTACTGGCCAATACAGGATGACAAAGAAATACTAAGTAATTTTATGTTTCAAGATATTGGTGCAATTTCCCAATACAGGCTGAGTTTATCATGTTTCGGAAAGCATGTCTGCATGTGAGATATTTGTTGAATATTGTATATTTGATACTATAGTGATTCCAATCCAATACCATTTGTTGAGTACTTCCCATATCAGACTTCAAACATTTGTCTTCCGATTTTTGACACTGTTCTGGCGGCTGTCCTATGACCTAGCCTATCTAAAAGACTCAGAAAAGCTGTTCAATGTTTCAGTGAAAGCCTGGTTAGGAAATTTTGTAACTCAGTCTCTGCTGGGCCGATAAAGTCTTCTAATGGCCTCTTTGCTCTAATGAAATGATCAGACATCATTCCACTAGCATTCTAGTGTGTCTCACCAAGAAGTACTATCTAATCAGTTGCTTTCCCATGTTTTCTATAGAGGCACAGACATCCCATCTGCCAGACTTGATGTATTTTGCTCTTATTAGTGGCATGTTGAAATCTGCCATCCTCTTCACCTCTTTGGGTGCCCGTGATTACTGTCACGCCCCACATGCACCCAAAGGGGTGAAGAGGATGTCAGATTTCATGCTACTCTCCAAGCCAACATACCACTCTCCCTCGCAAATGCCATTACATTCCCAAACCCACTGTTTCACGATCTCATTCCTAACTGAACCCATCACATTCGCACTGGCACCAGATTCCACAGATTCTCACTCCTGGATCAATTATCCAACCGCGTCCCTCTGCCTTAAGTATTTAAAGTTCGCTCACGCATCTAACCATGCTCACTATTGAGAAGCCTCCCTTAGAGTTCTCTAGTGTGCGTTTTTGTCTCATTGGATTTCCCGGTTTTTGGACTTAACTTTTCCCTTTTCGATCTCGTCACTTGAATTTCCCCTTTCAGATTGTCTTCTCGGTTTGTCTCGGCTCATTCTGGTTAACTGATCTCTAACTTCTCCTATCAACCTCTGCATCTTGCAGAATTCACAGCTATGCACAGGATCCTCGGAAAACTACCTGCTGGTTCCCTGACAATTACATCATGTAGACGATTTTCAGTGAGCTCTACCAAGTGGAGTAGATAAGCCATAAGGGCCCCTCTCATTTGCAACCTTTCATATCTTCTTATGTTATGTGGAAGTCAGCATTTGTAGTTACATTTCCACTAGCAAGTTCTAGGTGTAGCTGAGATGGACCATCTAATGAGATCAAATTAAAGTTCCCTAACAAATTGGAACAAAAACTGTTATCAGCAATAAAAATATTATCTTGACATGGTTCTTTAGGTCCATATTCTAAACAAATCGCTATTCTACTTTTTAAGCCTGTGTCTAAAATGCTTTTTGTTAGGAACTGTCACTACTGATATGCAAATTAGTAGTTTTAATCATTTTAATATGAGAGTCTTCCAAATTTATTTCACCCTTTCATCTGGCACATTCATACCCTTCTCTGTGGTTGTGTCCTTTGTTTTGTTTTGCTTTTTTGCTGATACATTTTTCCTAATCTGCATATAATGCATATGTGAAAAAAATGCACGTGGACCCTGAGTTAATTTACTTTGACGATAAAATAGTGTTATTATTCTCACATAAAAATAAAATGCTGTTGATACAATTCAATAATGTAACTGATATTAGACACGTAATAAACTAAATTTAGATTAGATTTGTATGACTTGCATCATTAATTATAATTTCTAATAAAATTATTATTTTGCATCATTAAGTAGTTTGTTACAGACTCAATTTCTGCAATACATATTGGATAACTATGTATGAAAGCACCGTGTTTCTACAGGAAAGTTACTGAAAATAGTAGGCTTAATTTGGCTGTTTCAGTTAAAAAGAGTCATAACTGGCATGCACCCACTGTTGGTGGTGCATCTGGACCAACATTTCTTTATCTGCCAAATGGGAGTTTAGAGGGATAAAAGAGAGGTTTTAAAGGACACACCTCTAAACAACGCACTCCTGAATGATATTTATCTTTTATTCTCAGATATTTGCTTTTATCTTATGGTTCTGCGATTATCCTTAATAAAATCAATGCTTCATATCAGTTGCTATGTTACTGTAGCTACAGTTACCATTAAACAACAAACTACAACAAACTAAACTGGGCTTTGTGTACAGCATTAAGCAGAGAGCTTTTAAACAATGATGAATACCAGATTAAAATGAATTAGTTAATTTAGAGGGTACTAAGGATATATTCATAGTTCATAGTTTAGATATAAAATATGAAGTTCTTAGATTTGGGCTACACATCCCTTTTGTATATTAAATAGTCCTTGCTTGTTGTTATGACTTGTGCTGGGTTTGGACAGTGATGGTAATGCTCAAAAAAACAGTTTTAGTTTCTATGCTGAGGGGTGGGCCAGCAGCAGCTTTTTATGATCACTGTTTTTTAAAAGTACTGTAGATAGACAGCTACTTGGAAGAAAGGAGCAATGCTCTAAAACAAATCGGTACTCTTAGTGTAGTCCTACATACCCTATTGAGAAAACAGGACAAATGCACAAAAAGTGACTTCATAATCAAGTGAAGAAAATTCTAGTTTTACATTTGATGCATTGCATATACAGTATGTAAGGAGTGTGGCCATAGTAAATACTCTGTTTCCAGTTGTGTTGTTCCTACTACACACCCAAGGCTAATAAGTTGCTAACAACTGCAAGTTGATTAGAAACAGCTATAAAAGGAGGATGCATACTTTCAACACCATTGCAATGTATAAAAAACGATCGACCTTTTGGCAAAAAAAAAACCTTCAGCAAATGATGATATTGACACCAGAAGGTAAGTGCCAGAAATCATTCATGGCTGTTGAGGACTGGAATACTTATCTGGTACAGCACATGGCAGACACATTTAGTGGATCAATGCAGAAGGCTATTCATTTAGCACTGCAACCAGTATTGTGGAATGCTGCTACAATGGCCAACATTCTAACTCTTCTTAAACAGGAGATATCTAATCTATCTGACTATAGAGCATCTTAATATCAAAATAATATAACTTCTGGTGTATGTGTTTAGACAACAGGTATTAACCACTGCAATTAACCTTGCAGGTTATACAGTAAACTGATCCTGGGGCTTAAATATATAAATTATAAATAATATAAATAATATAAATTAATCAGTGGGGCCTGAAATTAAAAAAAAAAATTATAATCATTTTAGAATTCCCAATTGCTCAGCTCATTGTTATGACCTTTAAATCAACATTGCTCTGATATATCCACTGTTGAGTTACACAGCCTTTGACAGTTTCTATAACACAGGTTCTATAACACATTACCTGATCATTTAGGACAATCTGGAAGACCAATGCACCTCTAACTGACAGCACCCAAAGAATACACATACCCAAAGGTGAAATTATAGAGTCTCTATATAGTTTGAGCACCTGTTTATAATCCCTTGTTCACGTGATCTACCTACAAAACTATCTTCTCCAGAGCCTCAATTCAATACTTGTACTTTTTTTTCCCTAGACACGTTTCTGTATGCCTCAAATGTCTAAAGGTTCTTTGTGTGAAGTGTTTCAAGAGTTATGATAGTGTTCCTTTTCACCTCCCCACCTGAGCATATTTGACAAGACAGACATCTGTATTGTTTCTTTTCGACATTCTAGGCAGTTGTGAAAAATATGCTTGGATAAAACCATATGTTAACCTTTTTTGCTGTTGAAATCACCTACCTGTATACAGTATGTTGATTTTGTTTGCAGACAATTTCAAACTTTAAGACTGGTAACATTATACATTTGCCCCCAAACCATTCGAATGTTTTAAGTACATTTGCATCTCAGCATTATCTGATCATACAACAGTATGAAAATGTACTTGTTATCTGAGTCTGTTTTTATTTGTAGGTATAATATGTTTGTTTGTGACCTATTTTTTTTTGTCTGGTCTTTGTTCTGCTTGGCTCAGAAAAAAGGCCTTTTCTCCCACAGAAAATGCATTCTTTTTCCTTTGAAATGGTGAATGTATAATACAATCATCCCTGATGGTATTAAACAAGATGTCCTCAGGGAAACCACAGAACAGATTTTTGAACCACTATTACATATTCATAGTAACACACCAGACTGGAATATTGGCAGAAAACCTTGTACAGTATATAAAGAAAATTAAACCAAGCAAACAGACCTGAACATCTAGAATCATTAATACAAAAGGATTTCACCTATAGTAGCGGATTTATGGAGGACTACCTACATAGTAATTGATGCATATCAACAATAACATGACTTTTGCTGAACATGAAGAAGGACAATAATTTAAACTAAAATGAGAAAAAACTTTATGACTGAATTAGTCTATGGAAGTCTATGGAAGAATTTGAAAACAATATAGAAGAAGAAGAGATTCTCAGATAATAGGACTAATAGGACATTTAATCTACCTTCCTGGAGGAAGAGCCATTCCATATAGCCATAGATTCCCAGCTTGTTTTTCCCTTATAGCTTTGACTGGCATAAGGTCTTCTGCAGTTAGGGCCACAGCACTTCATTAATTGTTTAGTATCTTCTAGTTTCTCATGATCTACTGTTCATCCAAAACACTTCTATGACTTGGCCAGGATATCATACCACAGCTAGCTCTCAATTGACAGAATAGTTTTCTCTCACTATTTTGCCCAAAACTGATTTGTTTGTGGTCACCTCGGTAATGTTTCTGGAAGTATTATTTCCCTCTGTAGAACCCTTTTTTTCAATTTGACAATGAACACAAGAACGAATCTGAGTGCTTCTTCTGAATGTACTCTAGGATTGTTGCTTGTGTCATCAGCCCACTCCTGGTGGGACAGAGCCTGGCAGCCTTGATCTTCTGTAGTCCAGAATTTACTGATCTCTTCATCTGCTCCTTGTCCTCCCTCACTGCTACATCATTGTTCTTTGTTTTGTTCAGTGAAATTTGTCCTTCTTTGTTGCACAACTTCTTCTCCCAGTCTGGGTCCTTTTGCATACAAGCATTCTCTTTCGTAACTGAGTTCCCTGAAATTCCCTAGTCCATTCCCTGCTAGGGTTATCTTTGTACTACAGGAGTTACATTTTTTTTTTAGACATATCACTGTACACAAATCCCTCCTATTTCCATTTAGTATCAATATGCCTTTATATATGGGAAAGGACTAAATTCATCAATCACTGTAGAGCAGTACTCAGAAAGGTGACTTGCTGCAGCCATTATGCACCAGGAGCCAGACTACAAAAAACATGAGTAGAAAAGTGAAAAATTGCTTAGCCTACAAAAATAATAGATGATTTCAGGTAGGTCAGAGTGAGTAGTGAACTTATCCAGGCTAAATGGTTTACATCTCGTGCATTACGATCACTGCCATGGGATCTTTAGTGACCAAGTAGTCAGGACCTTGGTTTAATTTATCATCCAAAGGATGGCACCTCCTACAACAAAGTATTCACCATATGATGGCATTGGTTTGGATATTCTGGTTCAGAGGAAACAGTGTTGCATACTTGTCCAGCTGCAATGTTTTTTTCTGGAGGCCTCATATTCCCATACTGGCCAGCTTCAGTTAGCTTCTGAAATCTGATAACATCAGGCTGCAATGTTGTAACATAACTGTCTATTTGATAAAGTAATCTTCTCCACAAAAGATTGGCAACATATTTGTAAAACAATTTGTTTACTGTTGTTACTATTTATATTGCTTTCATTCTCTCAGACACATGCATGACGTGAGTATGTTTTTGTTTACACTGTTAGCATACTGATATTTTCCTTCTAAAATCTCTCTGCTAAATAGTGCTTGTGAGCTACAGTACACTATTGTAAAACTAGTGAATGGGAGGGAGAACTATTCTTGGCAAAGACAAACACCAGGAATGGGATGTTACTCCTGCACTTTGACAGACATGCACTGTCTCAAAATTTTGCGTTAATTTGTTCTATGAAATCAGTACCTACATTAGGAACCCCAGGATCAGAATTGTGCAAATCAGACTGTTCTTGGAAATATTTTTGTTATTATTCTGGAAATATCATATTGAATATAGAGCAAATGCATAAATAAAAATCTCACTTTTTTAGTCCTTATTGCACAGAAACAAGACCTTTTAATACAGACCAAAAAAAAACATCAACAAAAAATGATTTTTTTTCCACAAATGAAACAATTTGGGTAGTTAAAAAGCTGTTCATAGCATTGTTTTTTGTGTAATACCAGTGAACAATAGATGTCTTTATCCCTAATAAGGAGCATATTGCATTCTTTTGGTTTAGAGTTCTTTGGCTTCTTTTAAAAGGAATTTTCTCTGATTTAAATCAGTGTCTGTCAGTCTATTGAATGCAAAGCAAACCACAGGACTGAATCATTGATATCTTTCTATACCACAGATGGCCAGCCAAACAAATCACATGAAAACATGACACCTAGATATTCTAGGTACCAGCCTTCCTTGTTAACATTTAAACCTGTGTAAATGTCAGGTTTGTGTGACCCATAAATTTAGGAACTACTTTTGCTCTGTGCACAACTACTGTATACCACCTAGCCATTATAAAGGGTGCTAGGACCCTTCCTCTCTCGTCACAATTTCTATTTATCTCCCAGAATCACCAGCAACTGACGTTGGTGTTGTTTAAGTGATCTTTTTTATTTTCTAGTGATTACAGCATTCATCACTACCAAAAACACAACTCCATAGGGCACACTTGATTTCAAAGGCTCAACAGGGCATTTAAGTCATAAGAAAAAGAAACTATAAAGTCTGTTTTACCCTATGTCATGTGATCAAATCAATAAAAACCATTAGTCTGCAGTAGTCTCTGCTGGCAAGAAGAACAACTACAAAAGACAGCAATACCGCCCAGTCCAATATCCCTGGTCTCTGCGATGGCCGGGCCATATTGGAAATTCTCCTGCAGGCTGAACTCAGTTCCACTCTGTTCTGCTCAGCATCAGCTCTCCAGGCCTGTTTCTTTGTTCCTTGTCCCAAGGAAAAAACATACTCCCAGCACTGTACCCCAGGTCTATCACAAATGCCTCCCTTTTGGTCTGCAGTTCCTGAACCAATTAATCTTGTCTCCTCAAGTCTCACAGAAAGGGGCTCCCTTTGCTGTGTCCGTTTTGTGTAGAGGGATTCGTAGAAGGAAGAGAGTGCACCCAACATCTTTTATCCATTTCGGTAAGCCAGTGCAACTCAATCAGAGGCAGGTGTGTCTAGCTGACTATCGGGATGAAGCTTGGTACAAACAATATGGGTTGTTTGAGGACTGTCAGTATGCAGATTTGCAGGTGTCATAGAACCCTATCACTTCTTCATTTTCGTTTCTGCCCTCCTCTGCCCAAAGTCTGGCCAACCAGTGTGTTCCTCAAGCCTTGCAAATAGTTGCCTGTCCCACTGTCTGCATTTGAAGACTTTGGATAAGGGGGGAGGAAACTATCACACAGGAAAAGGTCAAACACACCAATACCGACAAAATCATGCAAACTCAGTTAATCACAGCCCATAAGCCTTTCACTTCTTCAGCTGTTGGCATAAATATTTCAATAGATTGTGCTGACCTTCTCTGTTTGGTTTTCTATATACCTTGCAGGCTACTCTGTATGAATGTTTTGAATGTTTCACATACTTCTTCATTTTTTATAACATGAAAAGTCATTACAAAGAAGAGTAAAGTGTACAATGTAGGCTTTTGCAAAAGGTGAGGTATTTTGGAAAGACCCATTCCCACAAAATATGTGGTGCTGGTATGAAAAGTTTGCTGATAAACCAAATAAACATTGTTTCTTAAAAACATCACTTTGTACAGAATACTGTTGAACACAGCAATGTAAATTATTATACCATAATCTCAAATTTAGGATGCATTTCCAAACTTATTTAATAAGCACTTCACTAAACTATTTGTGTTTATCAACACATGGTTATGGTTAATGATGGATGTACTGTAGGTCACACATCATTTTCCTCAAAATAATGTATTGTTTGAAATTTTGAACAAAAAATAATAGAATCCATAAAATACAGACAAAGAAGACAAAACACCTAGCCTAAGACATTGAGCACCTAAAAGGTTTAGGGATGAAATTAGGACATTTCGCTATAAATGCTTTTGTTGTTAATTAATATTTTAGTATTGCAATTTTCATTATGATTTATTTTCATCTGTACCTTGTTACTCTTTTCCACAGTTACTTTTTGTAGACCCTAGTAGTAAAAGACTACTACATAATGGAACATTGAAGAAGAGATTTGTTGTTTTTTATTTAATTTTTCTTAGGCCATACACTGCAGTTTTATTAATTGTTTGTAATTATATGAATTAGTGAGCCATCCCAGTAAGGAGTACACACACAGTAGTGGCCATTCAAATAAAATGGAGGATGATATTAAACTTTGTGTTTCATGTAACACCTGAAGAAAATACTTTCTGAAAAGTAGCAGATTGAATGATTTAGAAAGCCTGTGGTCTTGGGGATTATTGTCATTGTGCTCTTTACAAAATAAATATTTTACATTTCATACCAACAATGCTAAGTCTTCTAATCACAATATCCTCCCTTCCTTTGAATTGTATAAGAATTGTAAGAGCTTCTCTCTTTCTGGGAAGTATCCCTATTCAATTTTCTAGTTTTCTTTCTCTCCAGATACTTTTGGAACTGCCAGCAAACAGAGAAGACTGCATGCATTCTACAACAAACAATACTGTTGATAGAAATCTACTGAGTCCCCTATTTACATAAGCATGTTAACACAAATACTTCCTTGGCTTCGCAACCTTAGTTCAGTTCAAACACCCAGTCAGCATCTGATTGTAGATTTTTTGTTCTGTTTTTGTTTTGCCAAAACAGCTATGCAGTGGTACTGCAGTAGACAACAAATAAAATACATTCTTTAATTTAAAAAATGTACTATTTCAAATGTAATAATGCTTTTAGGTAACACCATTTTAAAATATGAGGTTTTGTTTTAATTTTGCTATAACATTGACATTTCCTTTTTTATATTTGTTAATGCTTATACAGTATGCTGTTGGTGTAAGAAGATGTGTAAGTTATCAGCACATCACCAAAATTTAAAAAAAAAAAACTTCAGAATTCCAGAATATTTAATTTAATCATTTGTTATGCCCAAAGACATTTTTGGGATTTTGATCAATTTTAAGAACACTGAACTAGCTTGTAGATTGAAGTATTTTGTGAAATGTTTGAGGATTTCCCAGTGTAATGGTGTCCTAAGTACATAAACATTCATTCTCTTTAACAGCAGACACTCGTAAAATAAATACTTGCTGTTGGGAAATGGAGTGAATATAAACAATTATTAAAAGCAAAAAGACAAGCCCCATTTGCTTGAACTTGAAACCCAGTTTTATGATGAATGTCACATCCTAACAGAATCAATTTGGAAGGCCTGTTTTTTCTCCAGTTCAGACAGCTTTCAGAATGTTTTCTGATAACAGACTAACATGTTTAACTCAATATTTTGGGTTTTTTTTACCAACAGTTCTTACTGTGTGTGTGAGAAAATGAGTATTATGGTTGTGATAACCAGAGGGTACTGTAAAATATTAAAATCATAATTACAAAATCTACCTTTACAACTCTTATATTTAAAGGCAAAAGAAACCCATGATACTGTACATGAAAAAATAACATTTTGGTGCACAAAATATCCCTATAACTTTAATTATTTCTCCATCATTCTAGCACTTTGGAAAAGGGTATACAGTACATAGAGAACCAAAAACTTTGTATCAAATGAACACATTCAGTTAAATTAAGAAATACAACTAAATATGTTGTAATGTTGTAATATTGAATTTACATATTCCAATAATTGGAATCTCACACTTGATCCAACTGTCTGTTTATCTTTATATTAAAGCCTTATCTTGGCCTCTGCCTACAACCTTTAATGATTTGTCTAAAGACATTGACAAATCAACATGAAAATGCTACTTTCCCAGCTTTAGTATTCATTTTATACTGTATATTGTACTTTCCAGCAATTTGCATTTGTCTTCAGTCAAAACTAAAGTTTATTTGCCAAGTGTCAGCCCTGGTCTGGATATTGTCCTTTTGGATTTCCTTTGCTTCTGCTACTGTCTTAGATACTTTGTGTACTTTTGCATCATTTGCAAAATTCAGTTTACTTAATATGACAGGCGTTTATTTCTACTTGATCTTCAGGCAAAGTAGCAACTGTGATAGCTCAGAACAAATATAGCTAAGAACCTATTCCAGTTACATTGTTCAAGTAAGAAACAGAAGAGGAAATCGATATTTTACATCTTTTGTATCTCGCTTTTAATGTCTTTTTTCTTGTTTTTTTAATGCTTTATTCAGCAATGTTAGGAATTTATGGAAAGTAAAATACAGTAGTTAGATATTGTGTTGTTGTTATTGTTTTCTGTCACCTTGCTTACAAACTTGCTTAGTCCATTGATTGATTTTTTTTATTTCAATTATTTTATTGATTTTTATTATTTGATTTTTTTCTACATAACTTTAACAATAGCTTTCTGGAAATCTATATATATATATGATATTGGTTACCCTTACTGGTACTCATCACTACAATTGTCTCTGTGCCCCAGGATTATATAGTCATGATTCAATTGCATGAGGTAGATTTCACATCAAACAATGACATACTATGGTTCAGTTCATTTCTACATCCAATAATTGGATATGCAACAGGAGCTATGGATTTCAGAATATATACAGTATGGATCAGACATAAATGAATCAAGGGGTAAACTGTGAGAGGTTTTCCACAGAATACAAAATTACAAATGTTGCTGCTTAATTGCTTTTTTGTGTATATATTGAACATTTATTTGTGCCCTTTTCCTGATCTGACTGGAAAACGTCTTTAAAATGACTTTATCCCTGACTATTTAGTCTTCATGATCTTTGCTTGAAATTCATTACCTTACTGGGAAACAGGGGCAGATATTTTTATTCTGAAATTCTGAGAACCACTACAATCACACAGAAAAGGGTTGAATATTTGTGCAATCATTACTTTTCCAATTTTCTTTTCATATTACTCATTTACTTCTTTTTCTCGTTGAATGTGTGGAGCATGTTATGTATAAAACATTATAAAATAACACAATTATTAATTCCAAATGTCTTAACTGCAAGTTTAAATAAATGTAAGTTATTAATTGAAAATCTGGAGGGACAAGTTAATCTCACCCAGCTGTTCCTAATTAAAGTCATTACAGAAATTAGCTACAGTACATACCACATGCTTTCATCTTTGTTTAATGCATGCCTTCTCCACCTTGCAGCTACCCCTTTATTTAATGGAGTTTGAATCTTCTTGTCCTAATGCCCATTAACCAATTGGGTTAAGCCAAACGTACCCTTCCAAAATACTTACCCTTAACAAAACATCTAATTCTTGGATATTGTTGTCCCTTGTGCAATAAGCAAAATATGAAAACTGTGCAAAGGTCTGAATAATTTTCCAAAGGACTGTATGTTGGGAAAATCCACCAGGGATGTCAGGAGCTGGAGCTGAAATAGTAGACTTGGCTAACAACTGCTTCCTTAGTCAGTTTTTCAGAACACCTAGAGACAGTGCTTAAACTTATCTGCAGTTTTTAGTCAGTCAAGACAAAGCGGGGAGAACAGTGGTGATAAGAGACCTCTAATCATCATACTGCCTGCTTTGATATACTTTATATTGTATACAGGTATATATATATAGAAATAAAGCAGTGCAAAACAGAATGAACAATTTGTCATTTTTGGGAAACAGACAATGAAGTAATGTGACTCAGATTAAGATATCTTGATATGTTATAAGATATGGAATAAGGAGACAATGGAAGGTAACACCTGAAATATATTTTGCTTGTAGTATAGAATAGATTCAACCCAAGGCAATTCAAGGGGATAAAAAGCTATGACTCAAATTCTGTAATTAGACAATGAAATATCTTTGAAGAAAAAAGCACTTCAGGCAAAAGTTTAATTTGGTTCATTTAAGATGAAGAAATGGTTGAAGTAGTAAATTGATATTTTCTCAGGTGTACATGATAGAAGAAAAGACAATGTTCTTCTATTCCAATCAAACAAAATAAGAATAGAAGAGGCAGAAGTGTTGAAGGTATTATAACTATTCAAGGTATTCAAAATCCCAGCTCCTGATGGTATGCTACCATCTGTCCATTTCTAACTGCTTCATCCAAATCAGGGTCTCAGGGGAGTCAGAGCTTCTCTCGGCAAGCAATAACTTTAGTGTCAGGAACAGTTCTTTCCGGGCCCTATGCGGACGACACGATCCGAAAGGTGAAGAAACCATAGGGAAAAATATCATGCAGGAGTCGGTCAGGAGACCGGGGGGCGTGTCCATGCAGTGCTAGTGTCCGGGGGGAGTGAATCCAGGGCGAACAATCCAAGGGTAAATCCAGAGGGGGAATCCAAGACTGGAGGTTTAGTCCAAGACCAGGGGATCCATCCGTAGTTAAAACCAGAACCGGGTCGGGACCGGCGGGGCAGGGAATCAGGTACAGGAAACTAAAACCATAACGGAGCCAGACGCGGCAGGACCCCGGGCTCTCACGACACAGAAATCAATGAGAAGCCCCGAGCAATCGCATGCGTCTGGCTTTAAAGGTGGAACTAAAGAGGGGCTGGAATAAGGAACAGGTGTGGGGAATGGGACAGAACGAGGAAGGGCTGGAGAGCCCTTAAGAGGAGGAGTAACGATCGTGACATTTAGACTTTAGATATCCCAGTAAGTAAGGTATTGTAGCAGTCTAAACATGATGAAATAAAGGCATTCATCAATGCTTCAGCATCAGGCAGAGCACCACTCTTGACCTTAGTGGCATTCCTAACTTACTCTTAAAATGACAATATAGTGTTAAAAGTAACACCATGGCTTCTAGTTTACTTTAAGGTTTAATTTCAGTACTGTTTAGTACACCAAACCCTGCAAAACTACTTAGTTAAATAGTAGTAGTTTAATACATTTCTGTTGTACCCATCTCTTCCTATCAGACAAACACAAAGAAGCGGAAACTATTTTCGTAGTATCTGTTTTTACCTGCAAAGATATCTTAGTAATCAGTAATCATTGTGACAGGGGGGAAGAAATTCCCACTGCACACCACTAGAGGGCCCTCTTGCCGGCCCCTCTCTAGTTCAGCGTGAGAATGTATATCAGCACCACCTTCATTAGAAACCCTATATAACATTCTCACCCAAACTCATCTCAGAACCACAGCACCAGTCGTCAGACTGCGGACGTTCAGGTTTTTTTCCGCTCTCTGATAGAAATTTCGAGCCCACACATAGAAAATATGTTTACAAGATCGCTACTCTGTGACTACACGTTGGCTCTCTAACTCAGCTAGAGGTATCGACCTCCCTCCGGTGAATCAGGCAGCTCAAACAATCCACACTGTTACACAACAAGAATGGCAATGAAGCCCAAGTCAATGGTGAACAACATGACCACAAATAAAATAACATACGATAGTAATTACATAATAGCAAAATTGTCTAAGTACCGAAACCCATGGAACAACCTGAAGGAAAAACATCAGATTTAAATTTGTTACAATTTACAAATTGGTTCCTGGTAGCCACATACAGTAAGAGCCAAAGTGACCCCTGAAAGTCCAGTAGGATACATCAATTGACAGTATCAAAGTTATATTTAAGTACAGTAGGAGAAAAATCGTAAGTTTCCCATCTTCTTAACATCTATAAATTGATGTTGTGATGTTAAAAGAGAAACCTACTAGACTTAAGGTTAATATACTGTAATCCCTTGATATGTTCTTCTTTTAGGAGCAAGTTCAGACAAGGTCACCTAAAGGAAACAAATATAACAATGTTTTCTGATACATTTGAACATGGTCATTCTTTGTGGTATTAAGTTAGTGTGATTCATTTGCATGTTCCTTGTAATTAAATATTAATCTTCTATATACAATCAAATCTAGTAATTGGGTTATTATCTTTCCAATTAGAGGTTATTCCCAATAAGATTGTCTGCTTTTTCAGTTTTGTTAGTTTTCATTGTGAGTATAGATGCCTTTGGATTCCTTTCTATTTTATATAGAGAAATAATATTTTATTTTAGAGACCTCATCAAAATGTGCCAGGAAATCTGAATATCTTCTTTGTGTACCTACTGTAGCATCAATGGTTGTTCAAAGACAGTTGTTGCTCATTCAAAGAGTTCTTGGTAGTTCCATATTATCTTTGTAAATCCATATTGGTTGTCTTTAAAAATGTAATTGTTTGTAATTTATTGCCATTGTTTACATAATTTTACCATTTATTACAGTTACTTATTAACCACTTTACCAGTTAGTTACTTTATCAGTTAGAGAACTACTGAGTGGTCTATAGTATTCCTCCTCTGACCTTACTTACTTACTCAAACAGTAGTAGTACAGTCTTACATTTTTAAGACAATTGGTAAGACAATTTAAGACACTGGTAAGACAAATTATGCAAATATACTTAAAATTCAATTTATATACATTTCAAGTGATGTACTGGAGTCTAACTTTTTAGCTCCTTATTTTAATAAGGTAAGTATGTCACTTTTCGGGCCATAAAGGGCTATTGGGCAATGGCATCCAACACTGGAGGTGGAAGTGATGTGGTCAGCATCATGCTCTGGCTGGCCTATTACCCCCAGAAGGATTAACCCCCGGTACTAATTTGGAAAGCAGGCTGTGGGCACCTGGGAGCTGTTTGGAAGAAATTAGAGCAAGCTACATCACTTGCCCCAATCTGGGATTAAACCCAGGACCTTCCAGTGAGGAGCTAGACACCCTTGCCCTCTGACCTACTGTACCAAGGCTCCCCTTACTTTAATAATATTCACAAAATAGTGTCTGTAGAAAAAGCTCCCACTTTTATTACAGTATATTACAGTATTCTTCACTGATTTTTTAATGGAAGGCCACTCTTCTAAAGGGATACTGTATATCAACCACGGGCCATGGGAATATACTTTACGGAAAGAATGAATTACAGTACATTAAAAGATTAATGTTAAATGTCAACTTCTCATTCTCATGAAGCCGATGAGGTAGTTTACTTTTATGATTTTTTAGTTTTGCTTTTCTTAACACAATTTCAGTTAAGGATATTTTCATTTAGTTTAGCATTTACCATTAAATCATGTTACTACGACATAATAAAAAAATAAAAATTCTAGCACATCAAGCAAACATTTTGGAATTTACATACAAAATAATTCAGCTACTAAACTGATCTAATATTCCTACATTTTGCAATAGTTAGTAGTTTTATTTACAGATCCCCTAATGCATAGGTGGTAGGTTTTTATCCTGGAGATGTTCAAATTTATACTTTTTGTCAAATCAGCTAACACAATACTGACCACTTTTACCTTACTGAATTTTCTTGCATCAAACATTTAATACAGATTTGCTGTGTTTGTGTGTCAGTATTGTCTCACAATTTATTGTAATAAAATATTGTACTGTAAGTAGATTTTTTTCACTCTATGGTTGATTTGTTACATTTCTGTAAAACCCTTTAGATGTCTTGATATGGCATCTATGATATGAGGTTCTGTATGAACATACTGTATGAATTAAGACGACACTTTTATCTAAATCAATCAACATGCACCCAATCATACAGTACATTCATACTGCTTGACAGGGACAATTGTATTTTTTTTTTCATAAGCACACTTATACTGCAAAAATAAGTGCAGCATACGGTGTATACCTTAATTCATTTCAGAAATTTACCGTTCTTTCATGAGTTTTAGGCATCTAGCTATTCATATTACAGTCTATTTGCATGAACAAAAACATGATATTTCTTGGCATATAAGTTAATGTATACACCAACAACAATTATAGTATATAATAATATATTACTATTATGTATAGTTTCTTCTTCACATTATTAATTAATGTGAATTAATGAATTAATGGCAGGAAGTTTGTTTCACCATACATTTATCTTTTATATTTACATTATAAGCTTTGTCTCCCTGTTCCTCAGTTATTCATAATCTGCTATATTTTCAAAAGCAACATTTAAAAAATATCTTTGATAAAACCTTTGTGTTTAAATAGACCTCAAAGACAACGTTTTAGAGCTTCCCTATGTTCTTATGAGAAATACAGTGTGTCATCATAAAATTATACAGACATTATTTTAAATACATTAAATAACTGCATATTATTCTTATAAATGCCTATTCATTGTATTATGTTCTACATTTTGACCTACAAATTATGCCATAAACTGTAAAGGATAAATTGTAACTGTGTACTAATTTATCACAAATCAGAAAAAAAAAATAATGTGCTTTTCTTAGACATCATCCCACAGATACTCCTAAATCTTATTTGAAATAAAAAAACACAAATAAGAATAATATGTTTCTACTTATATTAATGTAATGTATGTCATAGAGTTTTGACTTAGTATTCCAAAACCAATACAAAAATGGAAAAATAATCAAAATTAAAATAATTAATAGTAATGAAAACCATGTAATTGTAACCATTCACCTTGAGGAATTTTACCCCAAGGAATTTTTCTAGAGAATAGCTGTAGAAAAAGTACAATAATTGTTCTCTAGTGAGCACTTAATCCAGGACTTTTGTTTTTATGGTCACGAGTTAACAACTCATGGGAAGACCCACCCAGGATTGTGCAGTACGTTGAACACAGAATTGTAACAAAATGGCAGAAGGCCTTTATTTGTTGAATGCTAAGAACAATACAGATATTTGCTTTAAAATCTTGTGACCCTTATTTCTGTATAAAAGTCTACACATATAACAAAAAACAAGATAAAAACATTTTCACACAAAAAACATGGTTAAATGTAATGGAGTTTGTGGACAGTTACTATACGTGTAATAATCTCCAAAACACATACCAGCTACCACTTGCCCTCTGTATCTGCCCCTCTTATTTGAAAAAAGAACTATAACATTGGTTAAAGTCAGTCTTGAATTTCAGACTCTGACAATCTACCATTTAAGAAAATTCTTTGCAAAATCTGCCCTCCCATAAGTCCCACCAAAGATCCTTTCCTGTCTGAGAGAATTTAAACTCCAAATTCACATAAAACAAAAAAAAAACATTGATCAGCTTTTCAGTCATGGAGCAAGATACAGACTAAAAAAATAGATCAGTGAAAGGGCAAACAAACAGGACAGATATACGGACAAGAAAACAGGCTAATATGCCTAAATACTGGCAATTACTGTATGCAAAACATAATACTAATTAAACAAAACAACTCCAAAACACAATGATTGCTTCAATGAAGAAACAAATCAACATTTCCAAACCACAACAAGTATATGGAAATTTGAAGTGAGACAACTTTTGAAAAATTGTGGTAAGCCTGCTATTTTTCAAATATCCGGTGACAGCTAGATTATATAGAACATTATAATCATTATCTATTATTAATCTTATAAACTGGCAACCTTTTACCTCCTCAGGGTTCTAGATTCATTTGGCGTCTGGAGCCAATGCCTCAAGCAGTGCAAATCCCATGTCAGACTTTTGGCACCAGTTTTATGATATAGAACATTAATCATAAAACTTTAAATATGTAATTGCTTCCTTTGCATTCTAAAAACTCTGCAGGGGTGTTTCGATGAAGAAATACCGTCCTCCCTCCCTTTACTTTTTCCCCTGTTTATATGTGGGAGTATAGTAGTTTATGGAGGAAAACCTATAAAAGAGAAAAGGCAGCTTATTTACAGGGTTAGAACAGTTGAGTTTAAAATCTGTGCCATAAAAGTTGTAAAAATGTGAGAAAAATATAATTCACGGTGGATGTAATTATTGTTTACTAGCCTTTTAGGTTTTTTTCTGTCTAATGCTGTAAAAGCATTCTGTCAGAACCTCGGCAGCTGTATATCATTCAATAAAACCCCAGGCTGTCTGCTCACGTTAGGTTCCAAATGCTGGACAAAGATTTATAACAATGCATGTAATTTGTTATGTAATGGAATAATACATCTGATCTTCTTTGTTCATCACATGTCATCAGATCATTGAACTGTGCTTCTTTTTTTAAACTTATTGTGTATATTGTTTGAATACATAATTTCTTAGTTCAAACCGAATGTTGACCAGAGTCTTCTAGTGTCTGGTTAGGTGTTCTATTCTCTGAATGACATTTGCTACAAAAAATATGACAAATAACTGTCTGTCATTTGATATAGAGAAGCACATCTTTTTTTCTCTCTGCATTGAGGAATGACTTTTTTTTACCATGATAACTATACAGTTTCACTAAAGCCCTATAAAAAAAATATTATCTGGAGGGTAGAATTAGGGAGGTGAGCTACTCTGTAACATAAGCCTAAGTTAGAAGGACACTGACCAATATGCATTTTAATTTTTTTTTCCACAGAATTTAAAGGAATTTATTCTCACTGATAGAGTGAGTAAAGAGTAGGATGGTTCTGTGATTTAATTTGGTGGACTTTTGACCCATTTGTAGTTAGAAGTCTAGGTTAGAACGAAGATTGTTCTCAGATGTGTAATTGACTGAAGAATTGTTTGAAGGGTGGGGAACTTTAAATGCAGTCTGTGAAAGACAAAACAGCACACCCCACTACAACCACCCAGGCTGGGACTGAGGCAAAATCCCAGGACAGTCTACAACAGCTCATATTGCCACCTCTGGCACCGCCCCCGCTTTATGAAACATTTCAACAGTTTGATCCACCTTTTAGGTTAAAAATTGAACCACTGTGAATTTCATATACTGTATGAGTTTAGAACCAAAGGGTTTCCTGGACCTAGCTTCAGATTTTAAAAAAAAATGTGATGTAAATGGCTTTTTGAACCATTAGTACTGTCTATATGGAGTATGCATACAGTATGTTCTCCAGGGTTTTCCAGATATTCCAGTTTCTTCCTATGCAATCCAGGTCAATAAGCATCTCTAAATTGCCCTTGTATTCATGAATGTGTTTATGCACTGCAATAAACTGGGGTCATGTCACACCCTGCACCTCTGAGAATGAAGGATGGAAGGATGAATCATTTAAACCCAAAGACAGATTAAACCAGAAGCCAACTACAGCATACTGAAACAAAGACAACTTTTATCTATAGTATTTCACAGCAATGTTTGATGCTTTCATTCTGTAATAAGAGTTCTTTAATAAGCTGAAATATTCAGTTAAATTTCATGCGGACGCTCTTTCCACATATCAGATGATCAAATACTGTAATGACAGTTGCATGCCAGGAGGAGCTGCAGCTTTTTTGGCAGGACCTTCACACTTGGCAGTTGCTCTTTAATGACAAATCTAGACAGTTATTAGCACTTGTAATATGAACACACAGCTCCTAATTTAGTACCATGTGTTTTCTATTGAATAACAATGTCTTTCAGTAATCATTAGTAATATTGTATGTGTAAGGCAGTTCATTTTCAAAAGACATTAAGGTTCATTGTAATATATTGCCCTTTGGGGGTACAGGAAGCTTTTATAACAACATAAGAATAACCATGTCACACTATATGGGTAACAGTGCATATACAGCATCCATTTTTGTGAGTATCGTCTGTCATTGCAATAGCTTTTTGAATGACTTCCAAGTAAAGTATCTGTATACAGTCTCAAAAAAAGTATATACACAGCACATCTAAAATCACAGAATGACAAAACAAAAATGTATAGTGTAAAATAAATAATTAATTGAAAATGTATAGTATTCAACCAAATCTTTCCTTGATGAATGAAACGTGAAAGAATGCTCTGCTGTCTCAATGCAAAAGATAGTGGAAACACAGCTTGACTTTTCAAATAAAACTAGGGCAAAGTGGAGATTTTTTTAGAAAAGGTAGCCAAACTAAGATGACATTATGGAAAGTAATGAGCTCTGTGATCACATTACATAATTACATCAAAGACACAACCTCAGAAGAACTTGTATTAGTCTTTATTATATATATCCCATGGCAAAAACATGCACAATGATATAAAGTTAGTGTATTCTTCACTTTTTCATTTTAATCCATAATAGTTTAATGTTTCTAGACATCAATCATTTATAAGCAATTACATTTACAGTACAGAAGACACAGTATTAACCTTATGCGTATCTCCCTTCAAAATAATAGGAAAGATCATTCAAAACTATTTTGCTTCAGCGTATTCTGTTTGTTTCAGCCTGCAGCAGAAAATAATTTTGCACTGTGTTCTGAGTGACACAAGGTTTCAGACAATAAAAAACATTCCAAAGTGGGGAAAGCAGAAATGTCACCCATATGCATTTTTCATTTCAAATATTTTTTTTTTCACCAGTACAGCACATGCGAGTTGGTAAACCTCTCTTCTAAAAACATAATTTGTTCTGTGCTCCTTACACTGAACAAGTGGTGTTTAAAATGGTTTTCAACAATTACACAGCACACTGAGAATGAGAAAAGAGAAACTCAGAATGTCTTGTTTTTCACAAATATATTTACTTTGAGTATTATAGAATATCTTAATATCACAGAATCTGTGACCTCCATGACCTCTGTGCCAAAATCTTAGCCTCAGTTATAAGTAATTATCCCCTAATGATTGGATCTTCTCTGAATCAGCAAGTACTGTATTTGCTTAACCTTTGGGATATATCTGAGGTGGTGTTGTCCGGATATTATGATGGACATGGATGATTTGTGTGTGGCTGGAAGAATCTTCTACATCTGAGACTGATATTAATATTTTGCTGACTTAACAATGTCCATGAATTACACACTTGGCTGTTGTGCTTTCAATGTAAAATGCTAATAATTTCTCCCAAAGTAAGCTAAACATGTAGAATTAATTTCCAATCTATTTTAAGCTCTCCAGCCACATTTATGCATCAAATCTCACTTATGTGTTATGCCCTTGGATAGAACATCAAGCTGCACTTAATTAAGTTTTATGAGCATAACCCTGAATAAAGACAGAGGGATTCGTGCCTATCAATTCATTTACATGTTATATTGCAGCATCAATAATGGGAAGGAACTACTGACAGCTGAAGACAGCACTGTGGGCAGCTCATGGGGTTAGGGTTAGGGTCTTTGGGTCAATGAGACTCAAAATAAATGGTCTTTATTGTTTACAGTAATCAACAGCACAAAAACAAAATCTAGCTATTGAGCTCTAGATAAACCCCTAACAATAAATTTATCACCAGAGATGGGCAGCTAAGCTACTTTCCAACTCCTCCAAATAAAAATAGACAAAATGTTAACAAAATGAATGTAAAAGCAAATCTAAAATGATTCTCAGTCTATTCAAAAAGCTTGTTTACTGTAGAACACTTGCTCTTCACTTGGCTTTTGGTTTTCTGATCATTATTCACTCATCTTCAGTTCCTAAGGCCTCCCTTGCAACACGCTTATGGTGCAGACCTCTTGTCTTGTGCTATTTGGCTTATATGCTCAACTGACCAATGACTGTTGCTTTGCTGGTCAGGTGATGTCATGCAGTGGAATGTCTCACAAGTCTTACAGAGATGTAGAACATCATTTGAAAATTGGTAATAAGAGATGGCACTAAGAAATCTACTGTATAATTCCAAACTAAATGTATATGGGTGGATGATAGCCCTATATGCAATGAGTTTTAAATACTGTTAAAAAAAATTAAATGTTTTTCCTGTTTAAAAAGAAAAAAGATTAATAACACAGATATCAATTACTTTTATAGTTGCACAGGGATCATGGATCTTCTTGTATATCACCTTAATTTAAACTATGGTAGAAGAAAACAGGCATTATTTGTGTGGGAATGGGTATAATCAAAATCAAATTTATTTACCTTTTAGTGTTTCGATAGCCTAAACCAGTGTGGTCCTTTTTGGCACACTGTATGGAAACAAGTTTAATATTTCAGTACAGCTCAGTCAGGCACAGCACAGTAATTCACTTACAACCTTCACCATGAATAAACCCTTGCGTGCCTTTTTTTGTTGGTCATTTAAGGACAGTGTTGAAATGCATTCAGAGTTTTATTAAACACAATCTCTGTGTTGACTTCCTGGGGCTAAATTCAACATTCTGTGCCGAGTCATGCCCTCGTGTCAGCACCTGGGCTTTGCTTGGCCTGTAGACTATAGCCCATTTAAAACTAGGATCCATCTGCAGCCAAGAAAAAAAGAGGTCCTGTGAAAGTTGATGTTCCACTGAGGGATTTCAAAGAATAGAGTCTGTCACATTATTTAGGCCTACAAAAGAGACTTTTGATCAGAGGAAGCTAGATTCATTCATTGCAGGGTACAGTTACTTTCTTCAGACAGAGCTGAATATTGATGCTCCAAACCTTTGATTCCCCCTTTCATTTTGAAGTATGCAATGTGTGTTAATTGTAGGTTAAATAAAAACATTACCATATCTATTAAATAGCAAACTTTACTAAGGTTATTGGTATATTTGAAATTAATTTATTCATTTTAAGCACATAATTTTTTAAGGGTTTATTTTATGTAGTGAGATAACTCTCGACTGTGTCTTTCTCTTTGAGCAGACAATCAGAGATCAGTGGCTTCACTGCACCTTAAGCTCAGCCATGAAATTCTTTAATATGGTATCATCAATATCCATAACCATTTAAAATTAAACATCTGACATAAATATGCATAAAAAAAAGAATAGCTATCCATCTTGATATAAAGACTTGTCCCAGGGTGGCAAATTACAATGGAGGCTATAATACCTAAAAAACAGCATCAGAACAGAAAAAAGGACAACAAAATACAAGATTTAATGTATCTGCCATAATAGTACAAAAACTACAAGATATAAAAGTTAAATAACAGCCATCTTAGTACAAATCTCTGTGATACTCAATTACACCACACCAGTTGGAGCATTCACCATCCCTCGGGAGGGGGATCAGAATACCTCCTGGGTATCCCTGCTTGTCGTAAGAGGTGACTAAAAGGGTTGTGTCAGGAAGGGCATCCGACGTAAAACCATCTTGCCAAAACCATGGTTGCAAAGAACACAAAGCACATACCGGATCGGTCGGGGCCCAGGTTAACAACGTCCGCCATTAGTGCTGTGTCCCAACAGGGTACCAATGGAAATTATGCTACTGTGGGGAAAACTGTAGAGTGGGGGCTACAGAAAAGAAACAAGGTGAAGGGGCCTGGAAGGAATGTTAAGTCAATGAGAGTGGGGAGTTGGAATGTTGGTACCATGACAGGGAGAGGGAGAGAATTGGTTGAAACTATAGCAAGGAGAAAAGTGGAGATCTTGTGTGTGCAAGAAACCAAATGGAAAGGAAACGGCTCAAGACACCTAGGAGAGGGATACAAGATTCTATACACTGGAAAGAGTACAAAAATGAATGGAGTGGGTGTGATAGTGTGCAAAGACCTAGCAGACAAGATAGTGAGGGTGGTTAGATACTCAGACAGGATTATCAATGTACAGGTGGCTTTTGAGAGTGGGTTATGGAATATCATCTCTGTATATGCACCACAGGTAGGAAGACCACAGGAGGAAAAGGATAGCTTTTTGGAAGATCTCGAAGAAATGGTTAGCAGAATCCCAGGAAATGAAATTGTGGTAATTGGAGGAGACTTCAATGCACATTTAGGAGAGAAATGCCCAGATTATCCAGATGAACATGGTCAGAGAGGGCTAGGAGAGAGAAATGAAGAAGGAGGAAGGCTACTAGAAACACTCCAAGCTTTGTAGATGGAGTTGGAGCCATGTTTGGCACACAGTCATTGGAAAACAAGGAAAACAGCTGGCGGCTAAGCACACAGCCCTGAGGGGTATAAAAGAAAAAAAAAGAAAGCTTTCCATCTACCCTTACAGTCTACCAAAATAATGGTAGAATTGCAATGTACAAAAAAACAAGTACTATCCCACGGTAAGTACACCGATTCATTAGGTAAATAAAAATTGAAACAAACTTGGCTGCTGAACTTACACTCCAACTCTAAAAATGTTCTCAATGGCAACAAACCCAAGTAACAATCGTAGCCCTTTAGTCCCATACTTTAGTATCCCCTAATTGACTGTGAAGCTGGGCATGATCTGAAGATAGTACTGTACTTGCTAGCATTCAACTTTGTATGCAGCTCTGCACAACATCAACAAGTGCATTGCAATTGACCCAGCAAGACTTAAAATGTGTACAATACAGTGGAAAAGTGATAAAGAACCAATAATAGAAATAAACCGAGCTGACTAATGGTGTTGAAATTGGAAGAATAATTGGAAGTTATGAAACAATCAAAGAATGTACTTGTGGAATTTATTTCAGGGAGCCACAAGTACAGTAACTAAAATGCAGAATATAAAGTATTCCCTTGTTAAATGAAACTAGTTTCCATATCAACACTTTACTTTTTACAGTAACTCAATTATTCCACTCATGTCCCATTTTTGACACTACAAATATGCATTTTAAAACAAATATTCTAAAATATTAAATTTTGGGGAGAAAAGTTAGTTGTAATCAAAAACTGACAAGATTTAAAAACATACTACATAGGTATTCACCACCTCTGCCATGACAAGCCTAAGTAAAATCAGGTTCTCAAAATTGCACTGACCAATTTAGCCACCAATTTACATGAATAACAATGGATCACAATCTGTATGCGATATTGAAAATCCCAGCACTATATACCAACTGACCATCAGTTAGATGGTCACTTAAAATTAAGTGGTCTGTTTGCCTTTTGGACCTCCTCCAGAATCTTTCCTCCGATACTGTAGATTGGTCCTCACACAGGCAAGATTGCATTTTGGATTGGCCAACACCCTTCATTATAGCTTTAATTCTTAGTTCCACTGAAATAATTAACACTTGTCCATCTACCTCTTGATCAACAGGAACTGAAGAATTAAACTCAATTAACTCCTCATCACCATTTGCTTTTACTCAATTTAATCACTTTAGTTCTGCTCCCCAATCACTACCTCTTCTGGCTGTGAATATTTGGACAGAGACCCCACTGAGCTCAAATCTTGCAACCCCTGACAAAAAAAACAGGCATTTTTTTGTCTGAGGAATGTTCATAGATTTCTTACCACTTGTCTACCTGCTAATGTTCAGAGACAAGGAACTGTCAGAATTCAACTTGCATCATCTAGACCCCTATCTTTCAACTGTGGATGGACAGTCTACTACTATACTGCTAAGCAATGCCCAACTCCTCCAGGTCCCAATACCTCCCATCAGCCCTGGTTCAACTTGCACACCCTGTTCTTCTGCCATCTTCATCACCCACACCAAATATAGCAAATTATCAAACTGATGTTAGCCCAACCCCTGTTTTGGTTCATAGTTTACACCTAAACTGTTTTGTCCCTCACATATGCCTAGCTCACAGGTCCACAGGCCTATAAGACTAGTATCAGTATAGCTCTCATTCACCCTCTCCTTACAGCCTGGAATCCAGATGCTGCCTGAAACAGCCTTCTTCCTAACCATTCTTATAAGACTCATAATTAGCCCCAAGGAGTAGCTGATTCCATGTAGAGCCAATCACACCAGCTCCTTTCCCTCATGTTGAATTTCCCTCCCTCTGAGCACTTACTTCATTACTTATTCAGAACAGCTGTGTTTCTCATTCCTCCCGGTTCTTTCAATTAACAGCTGGACATCCTGACACCTCAAAACTACATAGGGATTATGGATGGAATGGTCTGACAGACCTAGTGGAATACTTTAGTCCCACATTTGACACCATACTGTCATTTAATTACACATGGTTATAATTAATTAGTTGTGTAATTAATTATACAGATTTGAAAATTGCTGGTAATCAATAATTCCCAACCAACGTGACAGAGCTTGAGCAATGAGAAAATGGCAAAAATTACACCATCCAGGTGTATAGAGATTTTTCCAAAAGACATTTAGATATAATTGCTACCAAATTCTGATTCTGGGTGGATGGGTTGGAGGAGGGTCTTTAAAGCTATTGCCCTTTAGAAGACCTACTGTGCATGATAAATATCATGTTTAAACACAGGCTTGATCTTTGTTTGAATTAAGTCTTAAAGACAATTGCTTCAAGTAGCTTTCTGATGAATTATCTTTTGATGTCAGTTTATGACATCAAAACATTTGAGTTGTATACATGACCATGTTAACTTTTTTGTTATGCCTACTTTTCAAAGGCATTCATTAGTCTTATTTAATCCTGTTCATCTCAGCAACCAATCTACCCATCTATAAAAATGCTGTAATTATTGTTTGATTAAGATTCAGTGAAAGCTTAGAAATGGAAAAAAATATATAACATTTAAATATAAACATATGTAAATTTCAAACATTGTATAATTTTCAATTACAATGAAGGTTTCAAATTAAATGTCCTTCATGTATGTGTAATAATTCACCAGCATTTCTATAAACACTAAAATTTTTTGACAGGAGATTTCTAATATTTTCATAGTAGTTAGACTTTTTTGGCATTTCTCAGTGTTGACATCATTCTAACAATGTTTTCCCATGATTTTGTATTGTCTCTAGCCATCTGTTCATGAATCACCAACTCTGAACTGTTTAACTCACTGATAAAGAAAATCTCTGACAAAAAACTTTCTCGTAACTAAAGCTTCTGCTACAAATGATTATACACTACAAATATTTGTTTCTGTTTTTAAATACAATAATACTGGTTGGTTAAATGCTGAGTGGAGTCAGATGAAAACTTCAAAATGCACGCTGAGAAAATAAGCTTGATCCTGATGGCCACCCAGTCCGTTTTACTTACCATAAATACTTTACAGCTTTAAACAAAAGTCCCCTTACTCAATCAAGCTGTGTGTGTGGTGTAGACATGGAAATTGTGGAGCAAACAACATTGACACTTTCTTGCATATTATTCAGATTCTTTCATTTCACATTTGTAGGCCAGACATTAATTGTAATCATTTTTAATTTGATTTAAAAACTAAGCTACTGTGAAAAAATGTTAACATTATTTAAATGCACAACTTGTAACTAAACTAAAGGCTTGACAAGGAGAAAGAACAAAGTGAAATAAAACAGCAGTGAACAATGCTGCATATTTTAGACTACAGGAATATATTAGACATGTTTGCATTCATATACACTACAGAATATGTTTCCTTGAGAACAAGTTAACCCAATTTCTAATCAATAGTTGTTGCCTATGCACTGTGAAACATTTTTACCATCCTGAGAGTCAAATACATTCCACATTCTTGGTTAACCTTTGATGCCTACATGTATGTTGTCTGAACCATATTCCTCTGAAAGCAATGGGGAAAATGTATCCATCTTCTCATACTTGACCAATTATTTTCCTCCAAAACTGGGAAGCAAAGGTTTCCTAGGACCATTGGCCTCTGCTGTCTAAAAAGATAGAGCCTTTGTTATCTACTGCATCAGAGGAAGAAGGGCTACAGTATGCAAGTGACTGAATGACAGGCATGTGTGAGGTTTTAGGAAAATCTGAAGTTTTGGAAGAGACTTTGGGTTCTGGTAGGATAAGTGAAGTGTAGTTCCGTAGAGCTTGAAGAGTTTGTGAATTACCATTTTCTTGCTTGAGGGTGTGATAAAACTTTTAAAATGGAGCCTGGAAATCTCCCCAACCTTAAGAAACAGGTACAGTAAGTGTTCAGATACAGTAGGTTTCTGTCTCCCCGTCCCATTTACCTGAAACTGGAATCTATCAGAAGGTCACCTACAGTAGGGACTGCACTGATCAGACTTTGTTCAATTGTATAATTTTATAACACCTAAACCTTCACTGTCAATAAATAATTTATAAATAAATAAACATCATCAACACAACCTTTCAGCCTTCAAGCATGCCATCAGAGACAACATTTTTCACCATCACTGTATTAGAGATTAACAAATATGGGTTAAAATTGCCTTTATTTCTGAAGAAATCATTGAAATATCCAAAGATACTGTAAATATTTGTGCACAATTACCATCTAGCACTTTGTGTAAATATGTATTAATAAATACAGGTTGAGACTAATATAATTTAGAATATGCAGTTAAGTACAGTACTATACAGTAACTCCAGATTTCCTAAAGTGCCAAAAGGCAATGAAGACCATCTTCTTTTCTGCACAAATAAATATCCACAGTTTTAGAAATAAGTTAAAAGTCTGCAACTTACTATGGAAGATAATGAGTGCTTTAACTGGTTATTTTTTGTTTTAATGGAGATCAGAGATACTGATGCAGCCTTTATAACAAAGGTAACAGAAATATAGTCCTCTACAGAACAATGACTCATTTCTTTTGTTGTTTTGCATTTGCTGTATGTGTTAAGATAGCCATCTGGTTTAACAATCTGTGTCTCAAGACACCACATTTCCTGTTAAATGGGATAAGTACAATTCAAATGGGAGGGAAAAGTTTAGCAATTTTCCCCAAGTACATTTTGACTGAGGATGTGGTTTGTTCAGACAAGATTGAGGATATTATAAGGTAAGTGTTCAATCATCATCAGTGCAATTAATAAGTAAAATATGCTTATTTATTTCCCCCCTAAGCATTTGAAGTATGCCATGCCTTTCCAAGCATACATATTACTGTGACTTAAAGATTAAGGGTAAGAGCACAAATTTGCCTTGTTTGGTTGGTTTTTCCTCATGATCTTAATGAAAATTATTTAAACACACCATGTCCTATTCTAAAGGCTTACATTATTCAAAATTGTTGCATATATGGCCTCAGACAAATGTATAGGACACCTCCTGGGATGTTGAATTCTAGATAATGTTCTGTGTAGAAATTAAAGGAACTATTTTAGGATGGATTTAATTGGAATAATGACTTTAAGATACTATACTTACAGTACATTACTGCTAAGATGTTTCTTTTTGGTTAGATGTTGCTATGTGGTGCAACATCCTGTAAAAAAGTTTCAAAAGTTTCCTTATTAAGACAGCACAAGAAGTTCCTAAGGCCTTGATCTTAAACAAAAACACGTAATTTTACAAGATTGAAATATGTTATAATCATAATTATTTACTCTTCTGAATATTGCAAGTTATGTTTAATTTCTGCTTAAAGCAAGTTTTAAGAGATCCAACCTTTATGTTCTTTTGTAAATGTTTTTTTTCTTTAATTTTACCCCTTACATCCACCTTCAGATAGGATTTTGCCAAACATTTAATCTGACAAAACTACTATTTTGTGTGTTTTATCCAACATATTTTTAATATAGTTTTTATGTCCATATTTTCCATGTGTGCCTTGTTGTTGTCACGCCCTCCACATCTGGAGGGCACTCTTGCTCTATCCTGTTTCTAGTTTCCCTTGCTTTCCTTGTACTTCCGGTGTGTCTTGTGTCTCTTGGGCTTTATATTTCCAGGTCTCTCCTTCCTCCTTGCTCTGCATTAGGATCGGTTGTTGAGAGGCTCGCCTCACCAGGTCCACTACCTGAGGGCTCATGTCTCGTTCCGACTCCACCCAATACCTTGAGCCCGGACGAACCCTCTCATTCACTCCGTTCCAACTGCTTCACATAGGGTCCTACCGTCTTGCCGGTCTCTCTCCACGGCTAGCCCCAGGCTTCCATGACAGAATGCCGAGCCCACACTGGACCCCGTGAGCGGTCTCCTGGCCACCCTTGTTTCTGTTCCTTGTCTCCCTTCACTTCTTTCCCTGGCTTTTGTTTTTCTGGCGGATCTGGCTTCTGGTCCTTGTCTCTCTTGTCCTTTTTCTTGGCCTCTGTTTTTCTGACCGTCCTGGCTTCTGGTTTCCCGACCTCTCTGGCTTCTGGTTTCCTGGCCTACCCGGCTTCTGGTTCCTTGTCCCCCTGGTTTTGTTATTGTTGTTTGCCCCCCTGTTCAGTCAGGGGTTATCTTTTTTGTTGTGTCATTTTTTTTTTTTTTCATATTTTGTCCACCCGGGCTCCCACGCCTGTTGTCTTCCCATCCCGGGCTCACAAACCCACTGTCTCCCTATTTTGTGTCAGTCATTTTTATGTGTTTTTTGTTTCCCTGTTCCATCAGGGCTTATTTTTTGCTTTGTGTGCTTTGTTACATGTTTTGTCTGTTTTTTTTATGTCTCGCTCCCCCTCGGCTTTACCCGCCCCACCCTTCCTCCACCCACTAATGTTTTTTACCCTGGAGGAGGGGGTAGCTCTCAGTCGTGGATTCTTGGAGGTTTCCTACAGTTAAATGAGGTTTTTCCTCCCCCATAGTGGTGTGCATCTTATTTATTTTTTGGGCATCAGGAGCCGCCCATGGGGGGGGGGGGTTACTGTCATGCCCTTCACAGCCGAAGGGCGCTCCTGCTCTGTCCTGTTCCTAGTTTCCTTGTGATCTCCTTGTACTCTGGGGCATTATATTTTCGGGTCTTGCCTTCCTCCTCACTCACCATTAGGATATTCCTTTACTGGAAAATATAACATTCACTAAAATGTTGGCTAAATACTTTGTCATCATAGCTGTGTATCAAAGGTATAGTCTCAGACCTGAGGGGGAATGGGGGTTGCAATATATTGTGTGATACATTTCCTGAAATATACTATATTATTTTAAGAATCTACAGGTAATCAGTCAGCTAATCAATAACCAAACCTTAGATTTTAAAAAAAGTCACAAGAAAAGGAAACTCTGCTCTTTTGCAAAATAAAAAAGCTCTTCATCTCAGGGCCATAGATACAGTAGAACTTTTTGCACAGATCATGTCCAGATTCATGCCACTTGCTTAGATGTGCCCACCAGCAAACCAGTGTGGTAAATGGGAGCTTGTTTGAACCTCAACAATGTATTATAACAAGGGTAACCTGCCTAAATTCATAAATTTATTTTCAAAATTTGCCTTAAGCTGAGTCAGCTGTAGATGTTCTCATGAAATCAAGGCATATTTCTTGATTACAGTTTCTATATACTTTCTATCTATGATAGAAATATGTATGCAATCCACCAATACCAGCATACCAGTGGTATCTGAAGCAACTGAATACACAAGGAAGACTGTCAACAAGAGAAAGCTACTGTATGTGACCCAACTTGCTTGACTAGTAGTAGCCCATGGAATCCATGTAGGGATCACAATCCAAACAATATAAGAGCCAACCAACATAGATTTACAGTAGAAAAGAAGATATGGTTGACCTTATATAGACAAATGTTTAATTTTCAAATTGAAAGCTATAGGAATCCAAGGTAATATATGTGTATACAGTAGAACTTGTAAACAGTGGTGTCCATGCTTTGTTTCATTGACCTTCCTGACCTACTTTATATCAAGACTCAGTTTTGCTATTGTTAAAAGTGAAATTTGCTAATGACAGAAAAATAGGGGGAATAACAACTAAGTCAACTGAGGCAAATAAATTAGGTAGCAAATGAAATGTAAAATTTCAAAAAGTATAAAGTGATCCGCACAGGTAATAGGAACATACAGTACATTGCATGAACCTACTGTACATATGAAATGGACTTGTTTGATTATATACTGTACATGCAGATTCTTATATGTCCTCAACAAGACAATGCTTGTGTCACGACCACCAGCCAGCAGAGATCAACCAGAAGCGAGCTAATCAGCACCAGCAGCCTGTTACTATTAACAAGTGCCGCCGCACGAGTTAACACACCTGCAATTGCTCTACCATGTGGCACGCCGGGTTATTTATACTATTCTAACCTACTTGCTGGTGCTCGGTATTGAGTTCACTTCTTGTTGCTCTGCCTAGCGTTCTTGCCCTTTTGCTTTCCTGGAGATCTGTCTACACCTTTTGCCTTCGGACTTCGGATCTCGTCTCGCCCCTTGGATCGTTTGCTATCTGTGACTGTTTCAGATTTGACCCTGCCGCTCTCATTTTGACCACGATTCTCACATTTTGGATTGTTTGCCACCAGTGCCTTTACCAGATCTCGACCTACCTTACGCCTTTGGACTACGACTCGGCTCCTGGTTTTGCTCTGTACGCTTACTTACCTCCCATCGACTCCTGCATCTGCATCGGATCCTTTTCACCTCTTCAGAGCAAAGTTACAGCTTGGGTATATAGCAGAAAATCTGGGATATGAATTCAAGGAAGCTATACAGTACTCAGGCTTCACAATTCACTAGTAAGACCTAATTTAGAATATTAAGATTAGTTTTGTTCACTATACAATAAAAATACATTATAGCCTTAACAAAACGTTTTCAGAAGAGCAACAGCAAATGTCTATGGACTCCATGATGGTTTAATAGTTAATAAGGCTGAATCCATATAGTATGTATTTCAATGTTAAATCTCTTGATTTTGGAAAAAGGATATTGAAAGACGATGTAATCCACATACAGTATACATACAATGCTTTTATTGAATTACAAATGATTTATGCACATTCTTCATCATACCTTTAATTATTAAACTGAGAATTTTCATTAGTTAACGAACTTAAATGTGAGTGAAAACTGCAGAGAAAAAAAACAGAAAAACAAATATATAATGTATTGTTTAATAAGAATCCAATAATGCATTTTTCTTTCTTCTGTCTCTGATCTTTTTGGATGATTGATTATATGAGACATTTGAACAAGTTCTTGAGATTACTGCACCATAATGGTCTTACAGATACTCTTTCACAATTGTTTTTAATCACATAAATTAAATAGATTTCTTACATGATTTATGCAGACTGTCTCCATATGAAAGCATGTGTAAAGAGAAAAGGGTTTGGCAATTGTTTATAATATTTTTCCTAATGACTGCAGCAGAATGTCTGTAATATTTGGAAATTCAAAGGCCAAATAATATCAAAACATTTGGAAATACTCAGATGAAGAATGAGAAGGAACAGAGAAGTGTAAATTCTGCCAAACAAAACTTGCATAGAACACAAATAGTGCTCTCATCACCAACTTGTGTGAACTAATTGGAATATGTTGATCTTTATTTCGCACTACTTGAAAAAGCCAGTCAAGGTAGCTGAACTAAAGTTAGTTGATTTAAATACAGTATTTAATATTTATTACACAGCATGTTTACAGCTGTATTTGAGTTCTGAAGTACAGTAATCAATGAATTATCAATCCATACCTGTAAAGTTATATATAAATACGTTATTCTTTCTGCAGACATGGCAAAGGCAAAGGAGGAGTGCTTTGAAAAATGTCATTAAAATAGCTAAGGGCAGCAGAGTCACAGCTAATAATTGAAAAATATGTACTAGTTATTTACCACAAACCAGCAACATCAAAACCTAATATGGAACAATAAGAGAAGAACAGTTTACAAAATTAAACTTGTATATTTCAGCTGACAAATCAGTGAGTTCCAACCTTTCTTTCGTTTGACACATTCAACCATTTGAAATACGTTTAGCTAAGTAGTAAATCCTAGAACCCTCCAAGAAAGCACAAAGATGCTGTTTTGTAGTTATTATTACTACATTAGGACTGTCAAAATCTAGGAATGCCAGGATACAATAAGGATTATTGTAGGCAGCTTTACCTCTTTGTCTCCACATTGGGATGTTACATCTTTCTGCAGAAATCTAGCAAACGTTTTCTGTAGTGTAAAGTAGGTGGATTTTCTTCCTGCTTTTGTGGGTGGTAATTAACCCATTAATTTAGCTAACAATGAAGTTAACATTCATGACATTGTAAATGATTCCTGATTCATATTGTCATTTCAGACATACTTTCCACAATGCGACTCCACCATGGCAACATTGTTTGTTTTTTTCAACTATTACCCGACGCAGAGATCAAAAAGATTAATACTCTCTTTTATGATAGTCATAACCACAAAAAAGGGCAAATTTCTGCAGTATATCATAACACAGTTGGAGAGAAATACTATACTGTCTCCAAATTCTACTGGACCGCAACACAAATAAACAATGCTACTGTATCACACAACAAATAATCAACGATTAGGCCACACATACAGTATGGTTTCAGCCCTATTTATGAGCCAAGCAGGGAGTAAAACGGAATCTGAGTTTAACCATTGCCATATGTGGGAAGAAAGGGTGTGCTCCAACCTGTGGTACAGTACCAATAATTTAGATCTTGAGCTTTCTGCACTTTATTCAATGTCTCTTCAATTAGATCATGTTTCACACACATCACTGAAATTACAAAGATGTTTACAATTTCAGTTTGCTGTTTTTCATATTTCTGTTCGTCACTTTTTATAAGAGAAAAAGCAACAACAATGTAATAGCACAAAAAAGAGGGTCAATGTCCTAGACATTTGAAATATATTCATGTCTGTGTTAAGTATCTCTCTGATCATATTTGTGTTTTTGAAGAATCTTTTTTTGCTTTAGAGGAAAAGCTTTCGTTCAAACTCATGCCATTTAGTTTTCATTTTCCATTGGTTATGCTTGTTTTTCACAGGACCATTATTACCCAAGCCTGACTGTTTGTTCAATGTTAAATGTCTTAAAGCAAAACTTTCTGTCTTCACACAAGACACGTGTTGTAACTGTACAACCCAGGAGCTGGATGGTATTACAAAAACAACATGTTTTTAGTCTTTATTTGCCATTAATATCCTTTGATGTATACTTTTTTATTCATCCAGATGAGTAATTGCATGATATTAGGGTTTTAAAAATAGGAAGTCTCAAATAAAATGCCTTGGTTTACACAATTGTAAACATTTTATACTTCTTCCTTGTACTACAGTTTGCTCCACTGTGAAAAACTGTTTGACTAATTAACTCAAAACATAGAATACTGTATATCAATTACATCCATTGGTCAATGACAGCTCCCAAGAATTAGACAGGGTCTCAACATCTGTGAATTTAACATTTGCAATTTGGTTAATTCCAAATTAAAAGTTAAAATTAAAAATTGTAATTATTGGTGGTATTGCAAAAACAACCAATTTTTAGTCTTTATTTGTCATTAATATCCTTTAATATAGGCTCTGTTATTCATTCATTAGTAGCCAAACTGCTGAACTCCTTTTTGGATAAAAGCAGAAGGAATGTTCATTTAAGAACAGCACAGATAATTTTTTTAAGTGACGATGCCTTGAATATCCAGCATCCAATTTGTTTAATGGTGTAATCAGATATCCTTTTTCTGAAAGAATGAGAAAACAATTAAAAGACAATACAAAACCTTCCTCATTAAAATAGGATCAATGGGGAGATGCTCATTCGATTATGTAGAGCTGGAGATAACTGAGCAGGCATTCATAAGGACTGATAAAGTATTTTGAAATAATATATAAATGTGCTTGAATTGATCTGGTTTGCTTTGCATTACCTAAGGTAAAATGCCAGTGTACTGTATCTATAGATAAGATTCTGATAGGATTCTGATATCAGATAAGTATGGGGTTACAAGAAGTACTGAAAATGAAGAGAAAACAATGAAATCAGAACACCTCAGAAAGTTGGAGAAGGCTGACAGGAAGAGAGATTATAGAGTACTTTCCATTCAAGGGCAGTGGTAACCAAATCTAATAGTACTGTATGTATACAAGAAGCTAAAATCCATCCATCCATCCATTTTCTAAACATTTCTTCCAATTCAGGATCAAGGTAAGCAATGTTTCACAAGAAGGGTACAACCTGGACAGGACACCAGTCCATCACAGGGCAGACACATACACATTAAACCTAGGTCCAGTTTTTCTGGAAGGCAATTAACCTACCAGTATACAGTATCTTTGAACCATGGGAGGAAACTTGATCACCCAGAGGAAACCCACCACCACAGGGTTGAACATACAAGCTCTATGCCCATACAGTAGCAGACCGGCTCCAGATTTGAACCCAGAACCTCTACACTACCAGGCAGCAATGCTAACCACTGTGCCACTATGTAACCCAGTAGGAAAAATATCCACTGTAAATGGCGGGTAATTGTTTTGTAAGGGCAACTCAAAGATCTTGAGTTGCTTACTTTGATGAGCAAAATAATGTGCTGATGAGAAATAGACTCACAATAGAAATAGACTAGGATCCATAAAGACATTTCTGACAAAAAACTAAAGCAATGAAAATTCCTCAAAAAAAGAAAGACAGCCCATTCCAGTTTTCCAAGAATCGTTGCCACAAATTAACCTCCGCTTTGTTGTTTGATGTGAGGGTTACATGGTAATGTAAGGAGATGGATGAAGTGAGATCTGGAAGAATTGAAATGCAAATTAATGCTCAGCCTTTATTAATTTGCATAGCAATTGTTTAGGTGACTCAACAAGGACAATAGTTTCTTCTTTGTGTAAGACTTTGGCATAGAAATGCTGGCTGACAAGTACTGTATGTAGGCAATCAAGTTTATAAAGAGACAAGAAGGTGGAGAAATCTTCAGAGGGACTCTGTTTTAAAAATCAACAGAAATTAAGGTAGATGGAGTTTGTGCAGGGGGAACTGGGAAAGTCAATTGTAAGAAGATTGTCAAGGAGATGAGGGAGAAAGGAAGTCTGAATTATTTGAAGTCTGAAATTATTTATTAAGGATCCAGCAGAGTTTCGGCTAGAGTCTTAAAATGTTAGAGTTGTTCCTACAGCCAAAGGTTAAACGAACTGCAAAATATTTTTTTTTCCACCAGTAAATGCCAAAGAGATACCATAAATCAAGGTTGAGAGGCATTATTTTGAAGGCATTGGATTCAAAATCTGCTGCTTTTCTTAAGAGTTTTGCTGACATTTAACATTGCATGGTTAAAAGTGTTCCTTTTGACCAGTCAGGTTTTGATTTAAACTATTCACTCTAAAAATAATCACATATTTCATTTGTAATCTAAGAAAATGGGACAACATTGGAAGGGGGTGAATGATCTTACTGCACTACACAATTCCTTGTTTCCATATTAACGCAGCTATTCTTACCAATAGATTTATTTGGAATGTTAAATCTGACATGAGCTATTTGCATGCATTTCCTTTTTGATTTACAAAAATTACACAAATATGTAACATTTCTGTTTATGATTGTTCTCATTAAGTCTCATATTTGATTTTTTTCTGAGAACACGTGGAGTTCAAATTTGCATGCAAAAGGTAGAAACAAAATGTTTTTAGTGCAACTGTGATGTCTTCAGATGATTAATTATGATGACAATTTTGATGTTACAAAATTCTTAAATGGAAATTTTATTAGAAGTAAAATTGATCAGCTTTAGTATGAAATTCATTGGAGCTACAGTATATGCTAGGTTTATTAGATACATTGTTTGCCATTTCTGCTTGAAATAATTAATTGCACATGATTTCTGAGGAACAAGTACTTGCAGTTTTAGGTTTGTTTTTCCTATTTTACATTTTGCATGTATTATGTCTCTTTTTGTTTCAAGATGGATTTTGTCAAGTCAGAGGGACACAATAGTTTCATTTCCGAGATGTCTACTCTTTTTCAATGTCTTACATATCATTTTCCTAGTTCACCAATAAATCTGTCACTATCTGACAGTCTTCTCAAATTCTAGTGTGTTGCTTGGATTTTTCCAGGATATTTTGTGTTCAGCATAAAATGTTGACATTTGAGTAGTAATAGGCATAATACATTACTTACAAGGATAAGAGTAATATAACTGCCTTGACTTAAATGTTAAATGTTGATGGATTTCAAATAAATATGCAATCATTAGTTCTGGTTTCAATTACACATGTGAAATAACACCGTGAAATATTAGTACTGTGATTAAAAATAGATGACAATATAAACGTTTTTCAGTACCCTCCATTCAAATAATTTGTCCACTTACATTCTTATAGGAAGCAAAGGAGATTTAAGTACTAAATTGTTTGGAATATGGGGCCCTGTGTGCCACAGAACACTTGACTAAAATGTTTTTTCTGTTATTTTTAGCAACACATATTGTAAATCATGTACAAGGTTCTACTTGGTAAACCTTTGTCATTGTTGTCGAAATGTGGTAACTTTTACATAATCCATGTTCCTGTCATAAATTAACAAGGAAAAAAGGCATCCACCAGATTTATTGAGTGTTTATTTTTTCCATTTCATTTGGCATGCTACAAGAACAAAATGTGTCAGTTAAACACAAAGCTTTTTTACAAAGAGAAAAGACTTGTGTTTGACAGTTGGCAAAATGAATGAAACACTCTCACTTCAGTGAAATGGAAGGATAATTAATTGCTGCAGGAATGGCTTAACACTGCTTTGGGATAATGACTTCAGTAAAATGTTAATTCTCTGCTTTCCAGTATTCACTAACCATTTAAATGTTTATTATTATGTGAATTCATGTAGTGTAAATGCAAAAGTAATAATTCTCCTATCAAATAGACTTTTGGAAATCGTGCATTTTTCTTGGTTTGTTTTATGATAAAGTTTCAGCAAAATGACTAATTAAGTGAAATGTATTACAAAGTTCACATTACCAATTATCAGGACTAGTGTGAAACCATAGTTTGGACAAAAACTATTCCAGTACAATTTTAAGCACTGTTTCATAAACAAGTGACACAAATGTAGTCAATTTAAATAATTTATTTACCACTACAGCACCACAACATTACATGTTACAATATATTGGAAACAAACAAGCATTGTTTTATTATTTTTACTGGATTGATTCCATGCCCTCCATTTATCTTTCATCTTCATAGCAGGGAATATTGGTTAAGCCCTAAACCTTTTTTTTCTAAGTGCTATTTTTAACTTTTGTATTTTAACAAGGGGTAAAACAGCAATGAAAAAACAAAACAAAATTAGAAATATATTTTTTAAAGCATTATAAGGAAAAAAGCATGAATGTTCTATCAGTGCAATTTTTGAATCAAACAAACTTATCCCAAATAAGAAAAAAACACAAGGGAAGTCATTAAACAATAGGAGAGAAATGAAAGCACAAAACATTTTGCTGCGCCCAGCGCAATTAAAGAAAATTCTGCATTTTCCATGTTCACCTGAATCTAATAACACAAGCAGTCATGCAATGCTTTGCGTAACCTGGGTTGTGCACATTTGTGCTTTTTTCAGAAGTAACATTCTTTACTGTAAAGTTTTTAATGTACATTGAATTAATCTTTTTATTATTACTTCTGCAAATGTTTGTCCAAGCCTAAAAGAGATGTGTTGACCTTATTTTCCATGCATGCCACAGTAGACTTGCAGCTAAATAAAAACACAATCCACAGAGATGTGAAACACCAGATAAAAAAGACATTTTTTACATCCAAATTGTTTTTAATAGACTACACTGACAGTGCAGCACGGAAACCATTATGATACACACATGAAACATTAATCAATGACATTTTATTTAATAGATGAGCCAGGTTATTGAATTTTCAGTAAGCAATCTATATGCACTTAATTCTCAGCAGAGAATCTAAAATTTGACATGTTTAATTTACATTTTGTCATGAGGACAAGCAGAAAAGATTATATACAGAACTGCCTGTCCAAAACAAGGCCAATACTACTCATCGCACTATGCTAATCAAACACCTAGCTTACAAAAATAGTTTACGAAATCATTACTAACTTTCCACTTGTAACTAACGTGACTACTTTGTTTACTGTACATACAGCACTATGTTTCTGTAATTATCTGTGCTATGAATGGATTCTTTTAAAAGAGACAACTAAAGAAAGCACATCCTCTGTTATACAGACCTAGGGGCTGATGCCTGAATAGGTGCACTGCAAAAACTGAGGCTGCAAAATCCAGTTGGCCTTGCAGTAAAGCAATCGTTTTAGTGCCCTATGTTGGCCTAATAGCTGTAGTATGCTTAAAGACACAGTTTAGGTGTAAATATGATAATAAAGATCATCTTCAGCATTGCAATATTTAGTAATTCCTTTGACAGTCCAGAGCTGTGGTGAAACTGCAGAACAACAGCATTAAGTTTAAAATGAACAAATGAACAAAATGAACAAAAAGCACAGACATAAGCCTGGGTCCTGTATAGACATACTGTAATTTTACGTGTCTAGGTTTCAAGGGGCACTGAGCCCTGTTACACGTGAGCTCCCATTGCAATAGAAGACATACAGATCCACATAAGTGAAGAGAGCCAAAGCTACCAGGAAGACCATGACACAGGCAATGAACAAATGGCGTGACTTCCAGCACAGCGAAATAGGCAATGTGGCACAGGACAGAAAAATTACGATGATAACTGCTAGTATGTGATAAACACTGTATGTCAGTATTTATCATACTATTACTAATTACCATAGTAATATCACCTAATGAACAAAACAAATATCAGTCTAAGACAAATAACAGCACTCCAGCAGTCTGAAGGCCTGTGCTACAATAAATTCCATGTTGTTAGGGGAGATTTCAGGAGAGTGTGGAGCTGCTTAAATGCAAGGCAAATTCCTCACATTGCGTTTTCATGTTTGTGCTTCTTACTCTTACAGATTCCTGCCAGAGATACTCTTTATTCTTCATTTAGGCACGATACCTGTACATCTCAATTTGCAGAATTCAATGTTGATAGATTGAATTAAATAAAGGGTACAGAAAGAAATGGTCAACTAATCTTAGCACAAGCTGGATCATCACTAAGATCCTAATTTGTGCAGCTTTAATAGTAAATGCAATATGGCCAGTGTTGCAGCCACAATTCACTTTGTACCTATCCCCACGGTTTAAATTTACAATATGTCTCTTTGTAGATGGCTTATAGTGTACCAAAAGGGATATGCTTCCAAAAACTTTCCAAGTTAGACTTTTATGATGTCACTTTAAACATGAAGCAACACATTTACATAATTGATATCTTATTTTAACAGATTAAGTTTACACAGCAGAACTGGCATTAATTTTATTTTTAATAGTGCATTCAATACACTCACATAATCAAGTTCTTGGTAACTTACTTTATGTTTAATAGGCTACATGTCAAATCACTGAAAGTTAGTATTACCTATAATTATTAAGAGATTCAGGTGGGTAGCTGCGTCAGCATGCGTAGGCTGCAAAGGAACAAGAAATAGGTTTATTCCATGCTGAAAAAAAGAAGAAAGAAAACACAATGTTTCGGCCGTGGAGCCTTCTTCAGGTGTGACGAAGGCCTGAAGAAGGCCTTCACCTGAAGAAGGCTCCACGGCCGAAACATTGTGTTTTCTTTCTTCTTTTTTTCAGCATGGAATAAACCTATTACTTGTTCCATTATTAAGAGATGCACAACTGGGTGATCTCTATACCTATAAAATATATTTTCAAACTAGGAAGCAACAGTATTAACTAAGGCTTTTCATTTTTTTATGTAATGACTTTTATCTTTGTAAAATGTAGCCATTTGCTTTTTAAATCCAAAATTTGATTTTAAAAGCTAACAAATTGTACTTTGTTTTCAGGACACAGCATGTGACAACATACTGTACCTAAAGGAACAAAAAGGAAAATTCTTGTCCCACGCTAATGACATTTTAGTATACAGTGCTGTGTAAGATACTTAGACATTTTTTTATTATTCTACTCCTTTCATTTTATATTTTCTACATGCAGAGATAGAACATTGCAATCTTCTGACATTTTAGCCATATTTTTAGATACAGTAAGTCCTAAACCACAATACAGCCTTTTAGCTTTACTGACATGAAAAGAAATACAAATCCTATTAATGAAAAGGAACTTCACAATGGAACAAAATTTGATTGGTAAATGTGATGGGGAAGCTTCACTAAAATCTCATATCAGCTGCTCATATCTAGTTTTCATTGAATTCTTTATGATTTTGATACTGTTTATTAAAGGATTGCTTAATGAGGATCTTGTTTTTTTTTCCTTAATAAAACTAAATTACAGTAATAACACAGTTCTTATAGTAGTAGAACACACAAGTGAAGGCTTCGTGAAAAATGTTGATGCCTATAATATACATAAATTTTATACTGCTATCATGTCAAAGTCCTTTAACAGCAGTGTATACTGTATAAGATAAAACATTTTCCTGTATTTTAACTTGTTTTAATATGTCTAATATTAAATATCTAATTAAATAGGAAATCACATTAACACAGACTCCACACAATTCTCCTAATGCAATTCTGACATAAGTTCCCAAGACATGGACAACATATATATCATAATAAATAATCCTTCTCAAGAATAAAAAAAGCATGATTTATGGAGAAGAATTTGACCCCATGACTAGAAACTGATACATAAGAAATGGTGAAACTAAAAGTCATTGCAGAAAGGAGTCTGGGAAAACGTTCTTGGTAAGCTTTGTTTGAATTTCAATGCATTCTAGAAACTGAGTGATCACAGTAGCACCCTTGTTTTAATGTTATTTTGCCACAGTTTGAGAGTATTTAAAATTATTTTTATTAATTTAACGTGTTAAATCAACAATGTTACCGGTGTCTTTTTTACATAATCACTTCGAAATCACTTCGAAATAGTCCCCTTTCTTCCTTCCAATTGCCATCAGAAAAAATAATGGTGACAATGTTGTACTGGTTACAAGATGAAATCAGCTCCACTCCACATTGGGCCATTTTCTGCTCTTTCAAAAAAGTATTCTTTATTTTGTAGCTACTACATGTTTTTTTTTAGCAAAACGAAGTGCTGTTGAGGAAAATATCAACACTATTCGGTATGAAAAGACAGTCTTTTAAGCAGTGCAACTACTTCTGAGATTTGAAGGCCTTAAAATGTACACTTACTTTTAAGTACTAAACAAATTGGAAATGGGTTTTGTTATTTTAAAAGGGTAGCTCTAAAGATGGAAAACAATACAGAGAGAAATTACTGGCACCAGACTAGGACAGTAAAATCAGGGAAATGGAATTCTTATATTTATTTCACATATCGACACTTAAAGATTCTTCCAGTGTTTACAATTATCTCCTTTATCTCACGAACAAAGTAGGTGAAGCAAGGCAGTTAATGCCTTTGAAAAGCATTTCTTCCGTTGGCCTTTAAGATTCGTCCATCCATACTATGGTTCTGTTTTGAAGGTGTCTTTTAACACTGATATAATCAAACTTCCCAACTACGAAATGTTTTATCTGCATTTGCAAGATTTGACAATCATGTTTGAAAGCTGTTCAATTTTGGGGGTTTTGCCAATGTAATACAAGATGGTAAGAGGCTCTAAATCTTGAGACACACAGCAAGGAGATGCTGAAGCTTCTGGGTTTATTGTGCTGTACAGACCAATTACCTGTAAAACAAACATGTATATGTGAAACAATAAACATCAAAAGTGAAACTGCAATATTGAAGCCTGTACCCCTTAATTGTACCTAATACTAAATTAGGGCACTCTGTATTTAAATGCTGTTTAATATTATTGTCTAATAATGTACTCCCTTTATTATTTACAGTTTGAATGCAATGTTTAAAATCCTCCTTCTCTCCACTTTCACTCCATTTTGTGACAGTAATCTGCACAGGTGCCTTTTTCAGATGAGCCATTTAAAAGTCCCAGTCTATTTATAATTTAACAGATGAATAAAACATTATTTAACAGATGATTTCAAAATATTATTTGAATACCGAATGATAGGCTACATCCATGTTTAAAAAGAAAACATGTTTTTTTTTCCTCCAGTGTATTGTGATAAAAAAACATTATTTATATACTATATTTATTAAATAAATTATATGACTTCATATTCTCAATAATGCTGTAGTTTGCTTATGTATTTAGGAAAAGTTCACACATGCAAACCACTCACCTTGCTATTTTGAGTATCGGCACTCCATAAATATGGACAAGCCCCTGCGCAAAAATTTGCATTATATCCCTTTGGTTCATGAATCCATTTCCAGCCAAGATCCCTCTTAAAGTCAATGTATAATGGGCGCAAGCAGCAGTTGTCCTGTACATTCCTGTTATTATATTTAAAAAAATATAGCTGAGAAAAACACTTAAAATCACAATTCCTTCTACTTTCAACAATAATATTTTATTTCACCAATGTTAACTTTATTATTTGTTAATATTGAATACGTAAGGAGAGTACACAAAACATTGGTGTGGGTCAAAAGGTGTTTGGGGCTATATAGGTCTTAAGGTTGCATAGAATGGCTAGCATCCCTTGTAAAGCGTGGTGCATATGTATTTCCTTCTTCTTAAGCTTCCCATCGATCAGAGATTCTTGTGCAGACACTTGTTAATGTTAATGACACATAGTTCAGACTATAGGTGACATGTAGGATTGTGAGACAGGTCTCACTGAGCCTTGGACTCAGAGGCTCTGGAACAGGGTGGGAATACACAATGCATCATTATACACGGCCATCTGTATACAGCTAGTTCACAACGGGGAGAGACAAAAGAGTTTGAAATCACAGTTGGAGTACACCAAGGATCAGCACTAAGTCCTTTCCTTTTTATAAACATTATTGACACACTGACATTGACACACTGACAGAGGAGGTAAAAACAGAAGTGCCTTGGGAACTCATCTTTGCTGATGATGTTGCACTTATGGCAGATTCAGAAGTAAAACTACAAGAGAAAGTGTTCAAATGGCAGAGGAGTCTTTAAAAGGGTGGACTGAAAATGAATGAAAATCTGAAATAATGGTAATGGAGAGAAGAGGAGATACTATGACCAATGTTGAGGAGACAAATGGAGGAAAACTGAAACAGGTTGATGGCTTTAAATACCTTGGATCAAAACTGGTAAAGGGAGGAGAAACACTGGAGGCAGTAAAACAAAAAGTGAAAGCTGGATGGAACAAGTGGAGAGAAATAACTGGAATAATCTATGACAGGAAAATTCCTAGAAAGTTAAAGTGCAAAATGTACAAAATTGTGATTAGACCTGTACTACTATACAGAGCAGAATGCTTGGCAGTTATAAAGAGGGAAGAGAACTTGATGAGAAGAACTGAAATGAGGATGTTGAGATGGATTATGCAGATTTCAATGAAGGATAAGATCAGAAATGAAGAAATCCGTAGACGATGTAGGGTGGTGGATGTGGTTGAGAAGATGCGAGAGGCGAGGTTACGGTGGTATGGACATATCATGAGGAGGGACACTGAGGAAGTAACAAAGAGGGTAATGAATTTTGAGGTGGAAGGTAACAGGGGAAGAGGCAGGCCTAGAAAGAGATGGATAGATTGTGTGAGAAAAGATATTGAGGTATGGGAAGTGAGTGAGGAATATGTGCTCGAAAGAGACAAGTGGAGAAGAGCAACCAAAGCAGCTGACCCCAGGACAGTCTGGGACTAATGCTGTGAAGAAGAAGAAGAAGAAGAAGAAGAAGAAGAAGAAGAAGAAGAAGAAAAAGAAGAAGAAGAAGATCTGTATACAGCCAGTTCATGAACCCCGGGTGGTTAGCTCTGCCCAGACTCAAAGCACCAAAGCACCCCCCTAAGAACAAGTCATGAGCCCCTGTTACGGGTGTTTCAAATAGCCCCAGTGATGAAAACTAAGGAAAATTTTGGGGAAGTCAAAGAAGAACTGAAAAAGTGGGAGATCGCAGCTTTGGTCTCAGGTGAGGACTCGGACACCAGGAACTCTAGAAAGCGCAGAGAAGGAAGCCCAGGCCCTGTTTTCTCCTCTACCAAAAACTGGGCTCAAAGACACACGAGGTAGAGGGGGGAGGCACAAAGGACCACACTGATTTGAATTAATATTGATTTTGTTATTTGACATTAATATTGACTATAAAATAGATTGTGTTATATTACAAGGGAAATTTGCAAGCATTTTATTTAGGAATTTTCATTCTTTATGATTTTGAATGCGCATTTTATGAGGAATTTTAACGTGTGAGAAGACAAGTTAACGATAATGTTCTGGTCAGAAAGAATCAAGTATGAGTAGGGGTACAGCAGAGATAATTGTAACAGGGACCATCTACACTTCATTACTTATTTAACAAAATGGGGCATCATTGGAAGAGGGTGAATACTTTTGCAAGGCACTGTATATCACCAGAAAGATTTACAGGAAAAAATAATATAGGTACAACAGAAAAGCCTTTTACAGATTGTATCCACATCCATACCTTGAGCAATATGCAGCATCTAAGGCCCTTTTTTTCCTACGGCTGGTTTGTTGAGACTCAAGTCTGTATGATGGAAGCAGCATCAGCAAAAGGTGAGGACTTCTTTCACTGTCTTTCGAATTACGGATGTAGATGTCATCAATACCTTGGAAGATATTAAAGTGCTAAATAGCATTTTAACACATTCCTTCCATTTAGCTTAGCAACTGTATTTCCCTTGTTTGGATAAGTATGCTTGTTACTCTACTCTACTGCTTCAAATTAAAAAAGAAAATGAGAAGACAACTAATTGGTGAGAATTAAACATCTGGTGATTTTCTGGTGCAAGATGGAAACTATCACGCTGTGATTCTTTTCACGCAATTTGAAGATCATTAATAGAATCATTTAACCATTTCTTTCATCTACCATTGTAGTAGAAAAGTGTTTGTAAATCTTGTCAAATCTAGAATGATTCACATGTGAAGGAAATCAAATATTGTTGAAAAAATGTTTATGAGCAAAAGGCATGGCATGTGACATTCCTAGAACCCTTAGGTATACATTGCCCATTACCTGTTACTGCATATGCAGAGCTGTGTGCATTCTAAACAAATGGGGTTTGGGTGCAGTTTAGAAGCTATGATTGTGTATGGTCTCTTTCAAGCGAAGGACTGCCAACGGTTAAAGATTAAATTACTTGTCCTATATTATTTTATAATAATATGTCATGATATTGTTCTAATAATTGTTATTACAGTAGTTGTTACAATTGTAACATTCGACACACTATAAAAGAACACATCAGATGTCTTGTAAAAAATGTCCCAACTTTACTTTCTTTTACTATTCCCCAGATTGATACTGAAAAGAAAAATAATACTTAAACCTAAATGATTAGAAAACAATTCAGAAGGATTCATAATCTGTCCTGTGACATCTGGGTCATTTTGTTGGATTTTCTCAGGCCAGCTCAGTACAAGTACTGTGTGCTAACAAGGGTAACTAATATCAATATTAATGAAGTCATCCCTCATTATATAAGCTTAATTCAATCCCCGGAAACTACTTATAAGGTGAAAAAATTGTATAATAGAAATTCAGTTTCCATTACTTCCTGTGTTAAAATCTCCTATTGGTTTCAGAACCCACACTCCCACACTTCACCTTACTATAGTAACGAATAGTACCCAAGTATGAAAACAATAACACTTCTGGCTAATTATTCAAGTGAAATGCCACAACAACTGATTTTTGGCATTATAAGAGACCCCGCTTATTCAGCTGTGCTCAGTAAATGAAAAAACAGGTAGGAACTGCTGTTTTGGAAACAAAAACTCATATAGCAGTTACTCTGCTACTGTAATCTATTTGTATATTAATTCAAAACATCTTTTCCATGACATGTTTTTCTAGGTGCAAAACATAATTGGATTCACTTAGACAATTCATATTATGTTAGCACGCTATTTAGATGTTATTCAGTAAATAACCAAGAGTAAATCACATTTACTCACATCTCATGTATCCCTCCTTCATGCCATCTCCACCTTTGTACCTAACCCTTGGTTAACTTCTCATTCTGTATGGGCATCCTAACTTCTAGTTTAGCCTTCACCCTCAGCCAAGATGGTTAAACTAATCTCACTGAACTAAATACTCAGTAAACATCCACAAACACCTAATTCTTGGGTGTTGTTATTCCTTGTGAACCCAGATGTAACCAGGTCTAAACTCTTACAGTAGTCAATTCACAGAAGTACAAATGTTGGTAAAAGCCTACATGTTTTTTAATGTCATAAAAGCACATTACCTTACACATTGTAGTTTTTGCAATTCTTCAACAATGTTGTGCAACAAACAAAAATTCCAGTATAATTGCTATTTAATCATATTTTTATGAAATTTTCCATGGTGAATCTATGAAAGCTAGACAATTTTACAGCACATTTAAAATATACAATATTATCAAAATAAAGTCCACTTAATATGTCTTATGGATGTCTAAATCTAAGAAAACCACCAGTTATTTAAAATAAAACCATTAGTCCAGTACATTAATTAAAGAAAAGTCCCAAACCAAAACAGTAACAGTTTACTTTGAGAACAAGGACATTTTAGGCAATTACCTGCAAATTTGGTTTCTAGCTCCTCACTCTTATTTGGTATGATGTAATTGTTTGAAGGTACAAATGTACAACATGGGCAGTGCAAACTTATTTTGAATCCATTGTTTCTTTCTGGTAAAAAAAAAAACATTAGAATTTAAAATGTTTTATACAATGATATAGTTATATTATGTCTTATACATGTTCACCCCGTATTTAAATCCATAGTGTCAGAATGCATTGCATTCGTAATGTTTTGTGTTGGCCATTTCCACACAATGGTTTCATGACATTATAACAAGACAAAGACTGTACCTGACATCTCTAAGTGCCCCATTTGCAACACAGCCCCATTAACTTCATGGCCTGCTAGTATACAACATAATTAGTTGCAAAGCCATAACAGCATAGTCCCTTCACTGTGTGGCTCATTGCATTGCATTAAACTACAATACATTTAAATGACAAAAAAGAGAGGGCTTAGTCCATGACTTTGAGTAAACCGTCTCCTTTTCAAGTCATGATTGTAAAATCATTGTCACGATTGCTGGATAATGACTATTAAATAATTACATTATTTACTGTTAAATAATAATTTAACAATTAAATAATCTCCTTGGTCATTAAAAATCTTAGGACATTTCTTGAAAATAGTAGGGGTGTTACCCCAGTGTGCTGGCCAAATTCCCCCCCGGGCCTTTACCAGTTATGGCCTCCTAATAATGCCCATCTATGAATTGGCTTCATCATTCTGTTCTCCTCTCCACTGAAAGCTGTGTGGTGAGGGTACTGACGCACTTTTGCTGCCAGGTTGTGCTACAATAGGTGGTGGTGGAGGGAAGTCCCCACTACCTGTAAAGCGCTTTGAGTGGAGTGTTCAGAAAAGTCCTACATACTGTAAGTGTAAATCATTACTGAAACATTATTGAATAGTTTCTAATATAGCAGAAATCATGTCTCAAGTGTCCTTTACTAATTAGAAAAAATGTCCTTTCTGAAGAGAGAAACTTCCAACAGCTGTGTTATGTAACCATTCAATGCTATAAGCAAAACTACACTTGTAATATAGCAGTGCAACAGAAACTACAGTTAAACAGAAACTGTGCTCTGCAAGGTGTTGAGGGTACTCTGTCATAGTCTTTCACTGTACATGAGTGATGTGGTAATGGGGCTGAGGTGCTGAAAGTTAGTACTTGCTGTAATGACCCGTGTCATACTGCACTGTGCAGAGATGTCGGCATGATCTTTGTCGCATGGCAATCTTATAAAACGTATATAACAACTTGTTTAAATCATGGATCAACACACCTCACACAAACTGCACTTTCATTATTTGTTGTACAACTATCCCAAAACACAATGGGTTTAAGATTTTCAGTGTAACTTAAACTAAAAATGTATTTCTAACAATTTTATGAAGACACATGTGCAAAGATCTATAAATTAAGTATTTTACTTCGTTTTTTAGAAACTAAAGTACTTTGGAAGTACTTTAAAGGAGGGCTGGAGACAAGCACTGGGCGCAAAGCAGGACACCCTGGATTACAGTCCATCACAGGGCACACACGGATACAAACACATGTTCACACTCACACCGGGGCCAATTTTTACCAAAGCCAATTAACATACCAGTATGTGGATTTTGGAACTTGGAGCACCCAGAGGAAAACTATGCAATCACAGGAGAACATACAAACTCCATGCAGCTAGAAAACCCCAGGATCTGAATCCAAGACCCCCGTTTTGCAAGGCAGCAATGCTTACCACTGCACCACTGTGCCATCCAGAACATCAAAAAAGTTAAAACTAAGAGGTGGCCTTTCAGCCTATTTAGCTAATTTATCAGTGACTAGCTGAGTGATATGAGGATCTCAACTAGCATTTTCTTAAAGAAAGAAAAGTGATTGGCTCCAACTACATTCTATTTGTAATTAGAAACAGTGTCATTTCTTGCTGCGTGGTGGCAGAAACCATAAATAAAACCATTAATTTCCCCCAAATAAATTATCAATTGTTTCAACCAATAATAACTTGAATGTTTGATTACACTATTAAAATGTCTAATTGGGTAGTCTTAAATGTATTTAGTGTTTTTATATGTTGCTGATTAAAATTAAGAATAAAAATAAATTCACGAAAGCAGAACTTTACAAATAGGATTAGCAATATTCAAATTCTGGGCTATTTTAATAATGTCTGCATTTAACAAAACATTGAGATTTTTAAACAAGATTAGTAGAAATTCAATTTTTAAAGTCTCACCTCTGTGAAGAAGCCACTCACTTACAGCTTCTGTAACGTCAAAGGATAACCACTCTCCCTCCATTTTTGTTTTCACTACTTTACTGTCAATGTATCGTTGGGTTGGCGATGTTAGTTCTTTGTGACCAAGGACCTGTAAGACATGAAAGGCAGATCTGTATTGGTACTGTTCATTGAAATATAAATGGGTGACAATTCCAACATTATCATTATTTTTAGTTGCATTTTGTGATGCCCCGGGGATGTGGACACCACTTTGGACACTGAACAGGTGAGTTCTTATCGACTAAGACCCCCTCACAGTCTGTTAGAGAAACCTTTTGCTATAATTTTACAGCAGTTTCCTCTGTCACATATACCCTTCTCCAAGGGTAGTGGTATTACTCAGCCCCCTCGTCAGGATAACTAGGACACGAGGCGAAAACTCACTTGTTTTTTATGCTAATTCCATCCGAGATAGTCTACTCTCAACGTTCACTGAGCCCTTGGCTCATGAACTCTCAGATCTATTCACTTTCACCAGTTTGTCTCTTCTGGGTAGTAGGAAGTGTTGGGTAGTAGGGTAGTGGAACATCCTTGACTCGGTTATTTGGCCAGACCTGCTCTATGGCTATCTTTGCATTACTTGCAGGTGGTCACTGCAACCACCTGCAACTATTCGAGGCAGCTACTCACTGTGAGTCTTCCCTGCACCTCTATGTTTCTTAATTTGTCTAGGAGCCTCTCTGTTCCCTGACTGTTCCCTGTCTAGTCCAGATCTCTCTTGGACTTCTCTCATGTAGCCTCCTCCTCTTTCTCTCATTTGGAGACTCTCGTGCTCCTTGCTCTCTCCCAGAACGTCTCCCAGAACCACCCCTACTCTGTGGCTCACACACTTACTCACATTTATCACACACCAAAATTCCCACACATTTAAAACCACTTTTGCAGACATCTGTCTACTCAGACAGTCCTGTTCTTTCTCAGAACAGGCTGTTTGCTTTAATGACCAAAGCTCCCTTCTGAACTTTCATTATTACTCACTGCACCTTCTGGGGGCAGTGCTTTCTCCCTCACATAGGCTTACTTTTTCACTCTCCACTTTAGAACAGCCTTTAGAACTCTTCGATTCTTACATAATCATATGAGTCATTAATCCGCTGCTCACACTGCATCCCTCGTGGGGGGGTATTCACACAATTGCAATTGGAATTGTCACTCTCATCTATACCCACGTGGGGGTTTTGAACTGAAACCTGCTTTGTTTGTTGCTTCTCTTTTCTAAATCTCACACACACTGCCACAAGCCTTCTGTTTAGTGTTATTTTATAGGTGGTTGTTACTCAAACACTGATTGTCTTATCAGTCAGAGACTGTCCTCTGCTGTGGTCACATAGAAACACAGTGTCGCCATGGAGAAGCTCCACCCCCGCAGCATTCCTGCACCCTGGGAGGCATTACAATTTATATAAATTTAAATATTTCTCTCCACATTTCTCTGATATTATGTCATCAGGAGCAACTGTCCTTTTTAATCAGATGGGAGTTTTTAGGTCACTTTAATCGCACAATTGTCTGGTACAATTTAATACTCATAAATAAATGTATTTTTTTAAACTGTGTGTAGTTAAAAAATAACTTGGATGAGCTATCTTTTGGAAAAACTTTACTTTTCATATTATTTCATCTACTGAAAGTTTTATATAACACTTTAATGGTTTTATCAACCATAAAAGTCAAAGGGGAAAAACCTCTTAATTACAATGATAACCTGGAGAATACTCATTTATGGTATTGGGTATTTCTTTGGAGCTGTATTCCTTGAAGTAACTTGTCCAAGTGTAAAACAACAGTGTCCTACATGGGATATGAATGCACAGCTCTTTCACAACTCTATGGTCCAGAACCCTAACCACTACTCCACAGTGCTGCAACTAGAAATGGGATTGGTACATCTGCTGCAAGGTAAAATATACACAAGCCCTTTGCCTTTTGCCTCTGATTAGCGAAAAGGATTAGCTTACGTTTGTATAGTGTGTACAGTATTTATTTAAAAACAAAAACCTAGTAATCAGTGCTGGTGTATAGCGTGCATATTGAATTTTCCTTCACTGTAGAGGCCAAAAGAAATTAAGCAACTGGTGATATAAGTCCAATCAACAAATGCTGAATCCCAACCCCAGGAAAGTAGCTGCAAAATGGGCGGTATCCCATCACAACAGCCAAAAGCAATAAGAAGCTTGGAGAAGATGACGTAAGCTTTGAAAATGTAAGAAACTCATGCTAGCACAAAACTGAACATTGTCTTATATGTGTCTAAAACAAATCAGTATGATTACCATGCTTTTAATCTTTACAAAGATTGCCTGCATTGCTTCATATAACAATGATACAGATTAGATGGAGTTACAGATACTATTATAACAGTATACAGTACATTTTACAAGATTTAGACATATAATCAGATCTAGGCAAATAACTGCCAAACAAATACTTAATGCAAGTATCAAGAATGTCCATTTTAAATACCAAACACATGGTCTTAAGCAATACATGAGAAAGGTTATAGGTATTTTTTAATTTACACTGCTGAAATCACAGTGCAAAAATTAAGCTCAGATTTCACTGAACACAGAATTGATTACGTAGTGTACATTGTTTCAAATGTTCTGAACATTTCTGATTGCCTAGATGATATACATAATTTCGGATGATAATTAAAATATCAAGACGCTTCACAGTAACCTATCAAACACTATAATGATGTCGTTATCAATTATTAATTCATATGTGTATTCATTGGAACAGCATCTCATTCTTATATACTGTACAGTAGCAATTATTATAATATTTCTGCCTCACTTGTATGCAACTTTACACTGCCACTGCTACTGCTACCCCCCTGGAAGATTATTATCAACAGTATGGTTTACATGGTTATACAATACCTCAGCTGTCAATCTACAACTGTTTATGTATTGAAATTTAAAAATAAACCCTTGTGTACTGTACGATGATACTGTTTAGCAAAAGCCCCACAAAAAAACCTCCATTATTTAATTAATGTGACAAATCACTTGGCTATTTCTAACTTGTAATTTTATCTTGCATACAAGTACTGTTTCATTCCTGGTACACAAAATGCTGTTGCTGATGGCTTATCTTACTTTCAATTCCAGGAATTCCATAACCTGTGTCTAGACACTGGTCCAGTGGGTGTCTGATATTCAACACCATGTCCCTAAGCTAACCTTTTCCCTCTGTCACACTTTCTATACTTATCAAACCGATATATATGCCAATATAAAATCCAGATGCCAAGGTTACAATTTTGCATGACAACAGTTTTGCATGTTTGTTCATCCTGAAATTAACCTTTATTAATCTAATCTATATTAACATATCTATTAAAATATTCAACATTTCTGCCTTCATCATGGATTATTTGGACAACATTATTTATCCCCAATTTCCAATTTCACAGAGCTTACATGTGCAGTACATGTATACTGTCATATGTGATATGATAACATGGTCTAAAATTACCCCACTATCTATCTATTTATGGTATTTTTACAAATCAAGGCTTTCTTTTTCTAACAGAAAGGCAATATGTTACAGGACAGTACCCTCCAAAACTATTAAGAACGTGAAGTTTGAACTGAGATTTTCTAAGTATTGTTTATTTATAAAAGAAAATTCAGTTCTTCCCTCTTTAGTTACTAAAAATATCAAGAGTGTTGAAGAAATAGGTGTTTGTTGTTGTGTAATAAGGCATTCATAAAAGACCAATGAACATTCTATTACCTTGTCTCACTTTGACATAAGTGTGTAGGGTCTATAATCAATAGTCAAAATGAAAACCAAAGAACCTTATGTTAAAAAAAAGCAGGGAATACTGAAAGAAGAGAAGAACTCAATCAGAACCATAGTACAGAAATTGGGAATATCAACAGTTTTGCAAGACAATGAAGAAGAGATAACTTGCAGGTATACTTACCAACCAGGCAAGAATGGTTCAGCCAATAAATAACCTGTACATGACAACTTTTTTGCCATGGAAGGCTTTGATTGATTCCCTTCTCTATAGCCTGTGTTATTTCTCCCCTGCAGAAATGTGATGTTTCTACAACATGATGTGTTACAATGTCTGGTCCAAATGGAATGTCATACTTAAACAGATTAAGGGAACTTTATCTTTTTTAGTTTAGAGCAGAAACAAAAAAATGAAGGGGCTTTATTCTGGTATTCTCAATCTTGACAGGCACTCAACAAATCAATTCAGAGGAACTAAGATCAACAACAATACAATAACCTAGGAACACAAGTAGAATTAAAGCTTAGAAGCCTTTCAGGTCAGAAGAGAATTGAAAGGTTAAATGCTCAGATTCAATCTTTTGAATCTCATTGAAAGTTAGAAAATAACTCCATAGACAACTCCTTAGTTATTGAAGATGAATGCAAAATTCTTTAAGCTTGTAACAACCAAATACACAAGATGGATTAATAGGTCTCCTCTCACATGTGACCTTTCAGTATATATTACTTATGAACAGTAAAATTCAAAGTAATAAACTGTATAATTGCACAGAAGTTAGTTTTTTCATTTCCTGGACATATTCATGTCTGAAGGGTTAGAAAAAATAATATTAGTTTACACTAGAATGGCAAACAATGATAATGATATTTGTCTTCACTCTCAGTCTACACCACTAAACTTCTTATTACTTTAAGTCTCCTCAGTAAAGTTAATTATGGCAACACATTTACCTCAGACCACTATATACTGTACATGATTCCCAAGTTAATTAAACAGTCATAATAAAACAAAGTCATATGTCTTGTATATTGACTGTTCAGTCTGAGCATTTAACAGAATGTGTAAGCGAAAGGTGAACAGATACTAAATCTTAAGACTACGGTCAGGTCTCTCTTCCAGGTCATATAAAACAAATTTAGAAACAAAATGTCATAGAATGGTAGCATTAGGATAAATTATTGCAATACAATGATTTGCTGTATAACTTAAACAGGAAGCCAAAAATGGAAGGCAAAAAGAATCCTGAAATAGCTACAAAGTCCACTTACTACCTGTACAGGTTAACATTATTAAGCCTGGTACCAAATGCCGAAAAAGAAATTGTACAGAAATTAAGTGATTGTAGCCATAATAATCACACAAGAAGTTAATAAATTAATTAGTAAATAGCATGTTGCTGTTTCTTTTTCTGCAAACAAAAATGGGCTGAGTGCTTGTGGTTTGTAGCATTATAACTCCCTGCTGCCGTATTTGTATTTACTGTATGGAGGGATGGAGATTGGATGGAGATTGCACCCTTGAAAACCAATTTAGAGGATTACAAAACACCTTTATTTTGTTCATCTCCCAACAATAGTTCACAGATTTCAATACTTCCACATATACCCTATAATGGCCTATTATTGGACATTTCTGAACAGTTTTTTTGCTGATTTGAATGCTGTCCTTAACCCAGGTCTTGATATACTGTGTTTTCAGCACAGCTCCTGTGCACTGAATTACAACTGACCTCAGGCTAGTCAACACAAGGCCAGTGTTTATCCCATCTAATATATATATAAATATATTTTATTCTTTGAGATAGAAATCATTTCCGTCAACTTGACCTTGTGGACATTGTACCAAGAGTGGATCTCATCAGTGGATCTCAAGATCTTGTCCATCTATTTCTTGAAACAACCCAGGATATTGAATCCAATAACAGAAGTGGGTAACTTACTGAAGACCACAACAATCCTTCTATTTTCTGAGTAAGTCCATACTGTCAAAACCATTGAGGATTTTGAATAAGGTATGAAACTAAACAGATGTAGCTCACAGTAGGACATTCCTTTGAGCCCTTGACTTAATTTTCATCGTAGCAGTTTACCATTGAACATGAAAGGCACTGAAAACAGTTTCTATGTAATCTCTTCACATACACACATACATCTATAATAACACAGATAGTATATTACAGTGTTACACTACATTAATGCCTTCATATATAACATTTCTGATTGTATTCTGTCCTATTAAAACTGTGCAGATTGATACAAAACTGCAGAAATCTGAGCTACAATAACGCACTCTTTAATCATCTGTAAATTCTGTTACATTTGCCGTAAACTCTGTCAACCGAGCAAGTGTTTTCAGTTTCATGTGCACTCTTGCTAAATCTTAATCATGGAACCTGTGCTTCCAAAGGTTAGCTCATTTGGATGAAACTATGAAAGCATATTACATCGTTTTTTGTTCCATTTCTGGTCTTCAGTTGCTGAACACTTATTCTGAAAATAAAGCATGGTGAAAACTGTTTTCATTTCTGTTACACTTTCTTGTAATTGATGCACTGTGTCTTGAAAAATTATTTATCCGCTGGTGAGATGACCACATTTTAATGCTATTTGAGCTTGCAATCCAAACACTTTCAAATAGAACTTTATATTTGTAATTTTTGCAATGTATTATAAACAAACCGAAAAGCTCAAATTTATTTAAAAATGTAATTAAATCAAAGAAACCCATAAAATGATTAGTTGCATAAATATTTAACCCCCTTTGATAATAATTCTTAATTTATTTCAGGTGCAAAAGAGTAGAATGAAAGGTCCCAAAATTATTATTATGATTTCAGTGTGTAAATAAAGTGATTTCACTTGACTACAAAATAGTCATCTGTCACTGTTAGTTCTCTAAGACAGATATTACATTTCAAGCCGCAACTCACATGTCATGAATGATTGACCATGAAGCTCAAGGAACTTTTAAAACAAATCAGGGATGAAGTAATAGAGATTCACAGATCAGGAGAAGGTTATGTTCTTCTTTAATTAGGGTGAACTCAAATCATAAATCAAACCATCAAGTAGAATTTGCATCACCCCATCCAGATACTTCCTGAATCAGTCCACCATTCCAAACTGAGCACCAGAGCATGCAGGTAACTTGATAGACTAACAATGTGTAATATCTCCAACTTTCTCTGGCTGAAATGGGAATCATTCTATATAAATCAAGCATGTTCAGACTCAAAGCTGGAAAATGTTACTGAAAAACTGATGTCACATGAAAAATAATCTCATACTCAACATCTAGTTACTGCAGACAATAACTGATGTCTACTGCTTTGTTATATGCATTATATACAGTATATACAGTATAAGCAAGAATTGTTTTACTGATCAGGTACTGCTTGAGGCCACTGATCAGGAATAGATTACTGTGGATGTACCGCTCTAGGATTTCAATAATCACTTATCTAAGTTGATCTTAAATATCAAGAGATGATCATGCAACCCAACAGTGTCTTTTTAATTTAATCTTTTCTACATACAGAGCAGAGCTCTCCAAAATATTAGGAGAATGAAGCCTAAAGTGGAATTTTTTAATCTCTGTATGTTGAAAGAACAAACGTATTGTGACATTGGTTTGCAGTTGACTCTTGTTGTCCAGGTTTTGTCTGTTGTTCGGTAATTAGGCAGTCATAAAAGAATTGTAAACATCCTATCAACTTGTCTTGGCTTAACTTTATTGACTGGGGTCAGTTATTTAAATTAAATGAAAACCGAAGAACTTTCTTTAAACAAAAAGTAGGCAGTTTTGAAGGTGTAAGATAAAAAACAATCAGAAACATAGCACTGAAATTGGGCAAGTGAAAAATAGCAATCTGGTTCATTCAGAAAACAAAACTATGAAGTAAGATTATCAATCAGCCAAGACCGGCTTGGCCTAAAAAAAAAACATCTGCAATTGGCAGAAAAATGATTCAGCTGTTAAAAAATGTTATAGTGATGTGTCCAACAACCTCCAGAGCACAGGTGTAAAGGCCAGTTGTGGGTTGCCAATTGTGAGTTGCAGGGTGATACTGTATGGCTGGTGGCTAAAATAAACCTTCCATCATTACAAAGATGAGCTAGGAGACCTTTTACCTATCAAAATCTACTGTTTAGTCATGACTGAGACAGCAGAATTAAAAAGGAAGCAGAGCCCAAAATAATTATAATAATAATAATTGCTTACACTTATATAGCGCTTTTCTAGACACTCCATTTAAAGTCCTTTACAGGTAATAAGGACTCCCCTCCACCACCACCAATGTGCAGCATCCACCTAGATGATGTGACTGCAGCCATAGTGCACCAGAACACTCACCACACATCAGCTATTGGTGGGGAGGAGAGCAGAGTGATGAAGCAAGTTCATAGATGGGGATTATTCGGAAGCCATGACTGGTAAGGGCCAAAGGGAAATTTGGCCAGAACGCTGGGGTTACACCCCTACTCTTTTCGAGAAACACCCATGGATTTTTAATGACCACAGAGAGTCAGGACCTTGGTTTTATGTCTCATCCATGCCTTTTTACAGTACAGTGTCCCTGTCACTATACTGGGGCATTAGGACCCACATAACACCTCTTCCAGCAGCATCCATAATTTTTTCCAGGAGCTCTCCCATCCAGGTACTGACCAGGCTCACACCTGGTTAGCTTCAGTGGGTTGCCAGTTGTGAGTTGCAGGGTGATATGGCTGCTGGCTAAAATAAACCTCCCATCATTACAAAGATGAGCTAGGAGAGTTTTGTAAGTCTAAGGCAGGTGAGACCTTTATAGAAAGATCAGCTATTACCAAAGTGACAGAAAGTAAGGAACTGCACATGCTCCAAAGAACATCTAATCTTTGAAGCATAGTAGAGGCAATGTCATGCCCTGCACATGGCTGCCTCTAGACTAAGTTCATTCATCTTTCTTGAGGATGTCACTAATGGTGGCTGCACCATTAAAGAATTAATTGTGGAATTTACAGCAACATTGTATTTGCATATGTAGAAGAAAATGCTTCCATACTAACTGAGCAGCACCATGCAGTACGTTAATGACCCAAAACACACAACAAATCACACGACTAATGCAAGCAATGAGCTCACCAGGAGAAAAAAAATGAAAAAGGTTTAGAGTGGATTGGATTCAATAAGGTATGCCTGTTTTGAGAATAATTACACAAAGAGTTTGGTGAGCTCCCTGGGGTGCATAATTCAGATAATGCCACAAATTTACTTAAAGTAATGTGCCCCGATACTTATGGTCACCTGAAATTATGATGTTAAACATAAAGTATGTAATCAAATGTATGCATGAAATTACCCCAAAATAAAAGGTATATTGTACTTATCATTCATAAATAATACAAATTAAAAAAAAATGAATTGATTGACTATAAAATAAATAATAGAAGTTTTGACTATGCAGTCAAAAGGGTCCAATATGCATGATAAACCTCTATTATTGAATTAAGATTAATTGTTTGGGCCTTCTGGTAGCTAAAGCTGGCCTTACAACTTTTCTTTTCAAATGACTTTAGATGTTTATGGCTACAATTTTGTAAATAAGGTTCTGTCAGCATTTTCCACATCCTACACCACTCGTAAATAGCTTTGCAACCTCCTTGTGAGTTTGGAAACTCTAGTTTGAGAAACGCTGATGCAGCACAAACAAACATGATATATTTAAAATATTTTTCAACAAAATCATTTACAATTTTTTATGCAACCACAATAAATGTATTGTGATGGGAACTCTCAATTTCCTCAAGGAGAAAGTCCAGAGGTGTTTCAGGAACATCCAAGGTGTTATGAGGTGTTTTGTAATTTATACTGTTTTGCTACTTTGCAAAAGCAAGGCACTGTAGAATGTGAAAATCTAAACATTGCAGTGTCAATATTAACTCTCGTGAAAATGTCAGGTTCTGAAGGTGGTGATTAAATGGCTAATGGTGATGCTCTTCATAAATAACTTATTGCTAGGTATTTCTTTTGTTGTTGTTTTTGGATAGATGTGATGCAGTATTGCACAATTTCGTATAGGCAACTCATACAGGAACCAACTGAAAACATTCCTAAACAGAAATCCTCCACCTACCAGGCTTGTGAAAAATCATTAACTAAGTGTCACGTCTGATCAGCCTTCCTTACTTAAAATTAGCTCTGTAGGAACAACTGTTTAAAACATTATTTTATTTTCTCACTTGACAAATTGTACTAAAACATTTTGCAACTATAATGCAATATAGTATTTTAAGCCTCTAGTTTAAAATTGTTATAAGTCCTAACAGTAATGTATGTATTACATTTTTATATAATAAATTGTCTTCTGGGAAAACTGGCCCTAGTGTGAGTGTGTGATTTGCCTGTGTCTTTGTGTACCCTGTGATGGACTGGCATTCCGTCCTGGATGTTCCCTGCCTTGTGCCTGTTGCTGGACGGTATAGAGTTCGGCTTCCCTGTTACCCTGTATTGGAGCGATTCTAAATTGGATGAATGAATCGACTTTATGCATGCATCCAGCTTAGACACAGCTTAGAGGAATCTAAGCTGAAGGGCAATTAAAACAGACCATAGGAGGCAGTTCTTTACATAAATGACTGTGGAAGTAAGGAACAAGCTGTCCTTCCATGTTGGTGAGCCATCACCCTCACTTCTTAAAAGAAATGTCACAATGTGATCCTCAAATCTATTAGCTACTAACTGCCTAACAGGCTAGATGAGCCACATTGCCATTTGATCTTTTACATAAAAACATAACATTAGTTGTATCTTGTTTAAAAACCACTTACACAGGCATACTCAACATTACACATAGGACAGAAAAGGAAACTTGTACAAAATCAGTGTGTGTCTGTAAATGGAACAAACAATGTATCAATTTCACTAGAGTTAATTTAAGGTTTACTGGAGCCCTTCAGACACAACATTCTCCAAACGGTCTCCTCTTACAGTAGTTCTCCTTTGAGTTCATACTTTAACTGTACTGTTCAGTGAGAGCTACTAATTTTGCAAAAGTTAATCAATAATTGAGTGTACAGTATGTGAGTCAATACATTTTCATAAAAGCTGTAGCTATGCTCTTTTCACAAGAAGTGCTTCGCTACTGTACAAACAGTCTGGAATTGTAGAGCTGTGAAACTGCTCACATATTTGGAAAAAAGCATCACTCTTCTGCTTTGCTGTAACAATGTTAAGTAGCATCACTAAGTAGGGAGATACAGTAACTGTTCATAGGTCTTTGTTTAAAAAACAGGAACTTTACTAAGAAATTATTATTGCAAAAACAATACTTTTGGTTTGGAAATATGTTTGGAAAATCAGCAAAGCTTTGTGTATTTCTACATATTCTATGTTTGTACATACACTTTGTTTATAGTTACAATAGTTTATATATTTTATGAGAAATACAGTAAAACACATTTTAATTTTTTCCACAGGCAGTGATACCTTTACCTTTACTGTATAAAAAAGACAAATTACCTGATAAAGTTCTATTCGCTGCTCAGAAACTCTTGCCTTTGGATTTGGTAATCGAAAAATCCTAAGTTCCGCCTTCACCAAATTTGAGGCATTCTTCTCCATTGGTGAGACATCAAATGTGAGTCGTCTGAAGTAAGGATTATATAGCGTCGAAGAGATGACATCTGGAAAGGATTTGAAGATGTGATAAGGAAAATGTTAAAACGTTTATCCTGAAACACACCTGAAATCTGATAGCCACGGTCGCTCTATTTCTATTCGAATGCTGATAAATTCCAATCCTAACATAATTCAGCACGGTTCTACAGTCTGGCTTTTTTTTAAAAAGGAAATGATTAGGCATAAGGATTATAAAGACATATACAGCATGTAATTTTCATTTTGCAACTACAGTATGTTCATATAATATGAATGGGAAACTGATTGCTTGAAATTGTGTTGTGAATGGTGTACAGCAGTGATAGGCAACCTTAGCTCTCAGATGCCAACCAAGTTTACTTCTGAAATACACCACATCTGAGGACCTTAGTGACTTAATTGAACCAATTAAGTAGATGAAAATTCAAATCCCCTGCTTTTTCCAGGTATTAACTACAGTAGGTGCTTATTGAAAGGTCCTACTAAAACCTACAGGAACCTGGCACTGGTGAACCAGCACAGCCCACCCCTGTTGTAGAGACAACATACCCTAACAAGACATACAAATCCTTTAAAATTCCAAATATTCATCTCTTCTGTGATTAAAATTAGAAGCTTGATAAAGATGACAGTTGTTTTAAGTTGGGGTTTTTTTTGTAGATTTTATTCAGGTAATCATTTTGATAAACATACAATAACTGATTTTACAGTATGTTACCATTGTTGTCATACTTTGGAAATACTTATGGAATCTGTGTAAAAAAGCCAGAAAATAGTAAGTCATAAGCATACATTCACAGTTCTCCCATTAACACAATGAGTGCTAATTGATAAGCCCACAATTAAACCAGTTCATTAAGGCACTCTAGCAGCTTAATTTGCATCTAAACAAAAAATGGTCACACTGACGTGCTGTAAAAATCTTAAGTTTGACATTTTTTATCTTTAGTTGGACAAGGCATTCTGAGAATTATTTGGCAAGTTTATATGATATGTACTATAAAACAAATTATATATTTGTGTATATACTATCTCGATATAAGAAAAACACCAATCTTAAATTGTATTCACTTCATAATGTATTTATAACACTTCTATACAGAAATAAAGTATACATTTTTTCCAACATGTAAATCATATGGGATTTTGCAACTGAACTAAACTTTGAACTGAAAAAGGTATTATCATTTTCATATTATTAAAACACTGATTAGTGTTACAGTTTACTGTTGTTATGATTTTCAGGTCATGTCTAGAAAATAAGGTAAAGTTCTCTTTAAATAAATTTAATTAAAAAAACTATAGAAACACAACTTGCAGTAAATGGTTAAGGAATGGTAGGACATTACAAAATAATTTACATAATGTCCCTCTTTCTGGATTACAGAAGATCAAAAAGCAGTATAAATCCAGAAAACAATAAAAAGAAGATGTGTAAAATAGTCTCATAAATCTGTATATTTTACCAATTTTACGTCAACTAAATGTGTTTTAAGTCTGATCTGGTGATATTCCAATACAGTGGATAATGTTTTAGGCTACTGCCAACGAGAATTGTGGAATGCCATGCCAACACACTTTATAGCAATCATATTTTATTATGAGTAAATAAAACTTTGACAAAATAATTCCTTACTAATATGCTGGGAAGGTTTCAGTTTAAAAAAGCTGTCTTTTGAAATAATCACACTTAGGAACAGTTGACTGGACAATTACAATTCTCATGAAAGCTTTGGAAAGTGTTCAGCCCTTCTGTTGCCTTAAGAGCCCACACAATTTCTGAATGTAAAGTAAGGGTTTTGCAGGAATTAAAAATAGAAAATAGGACAGAATCTATTATTCTAAACATTTAACACTTTCTGCATAATCAGAATTCTGGCCAAATCAGCCAGGATTCATCCTCCTACTATCATCAATGCCAATGGGGAAAAGTAGAACAATTAAATAATAAATGTAACCTTACTGTACAGTATAGAATAGTTGCTACGTTTTATTTGAAGTTGTGATCTGCATCAATCCTGGTTGTTTAAATATGGAAAAATATATATTTGACTGTTGTAAGGCACCATGATGGGTAGGGTGCTATCTTATACGAGTATATTTTTAACATAATTGCCTTTGGATCACTTTTCCTCTTTCCATACTACCAGGGAAAGGTTTTTTTCCTTCCAGCACAGGCTGCTTCTTCTCATAGTCGACAGTGGTTCAGATCTGGGCTCTGTCATTAGTTAACTGTGACTGTGACTCCAGAAAGAGGATGAACAGGGAAGGAGAGGTTGTAAATCGGCTTCCCAGGCCACAGCATCCCTTGAAATTTGCACTGATAATGGTGAAAGATATGTCTGACCACAATTCTTTGCTTAACCCTATTGTCTGTACTGCCGGCATGCAATGTAAAAAGTGGATAATGACAAACAATTGCCTGAAGAGTACTCATCTGTAGTCTACATTTCTTTCATGGACCACAGTTGTAATTGTATATCACATTGAATAACAACTGTGGAATACAAAATTCAAGGAAAAAAGAATATATAATTTGTGATTCTATGTTTACCTAGAAACTATAATGTATTACCATACCAAGTTAGGTGTTTGTGAGATTCATAGAAACAAGAAAGAAAAGGTATGTTATTGAGTAAACATAAAGAAATGTAGTCTATAGGCATTTCCAACAGACGTTCTGGAAAAAAAACAACTTTTCAAGCAGCTTCGTGGACGCACACTACAGACCTCACTACAACAACCGACAGCTTGATATTGTGGTGGAAATAAATGCTTGGTTTGAAGATTTTTAAGTAATGAACCATGGAAAGAGCAATTGCAGTCACATTTGTAACCACACAAATAGTCCAACCTGCGTGCTCTGTAAAATTGTTTATCCACTTTGTTATGTCGTTGTTGGGTAAGGTTGCTGTATTTGAAGGTGCAAATTGGCATAGGTTCTTAAATCCATGTCATGTTACTTAAACATACTGCCTTGGCAATTTCCACAGCAAAGTAACGGCAAAGTTGCCAATGGATTTTATTGTCATATGGTCTATTAAATGCTTCAATTAAATCCGTTATAAATACTATGTAATGCTACCATTGTTTTAGAAATCACATAACAACCAGCTAAATATCTGCTAATTAACTTTCCTATTCTTTAAAAGTGCTACTAAAATTATACATTATATTTTCAGAAATGAAAGAATACTGTTATGAATCCTGAGATAATCATGATCACAATCTTATTTGAATAGAGAAATACTTCTATACCAAATGTCGCAAAGAAAACATGAACAAGGTGAAAATAGGGGAGACGTACTTTTGTTTGAGAAAGTCTGTGGCATTTAACACATTATCAAAATTCTCCTTTAAAACACTGTATATAGTTCATTTCAAAATGGACACTTTCGCTATGGAAAGAAACAGGGACACACGGTCACAAGGGCACCCAGTGACCTAGACACAAAGGATAGAGAGAATAGAAAGCACCCCAAAGCGATCTGGAACACTCTATCTAACCAAGACCACATTCTGGAGTCATTCAAGAAGTGGCACAATGAGACTCTGCACTCAACTAGCTACTAAGCATCAAACAAGTCAGACGGGCTGAAATGTCCCCTTATGTTTCTTACCCTTCTTTCTTAAGAGGAGCCACAAATTCTACAGAGACAGTCCATCTGTCATGGAAAATCGAGCAAAATTGATGTTCCAGTTTCAGACTGCACAAGGAAACCTGGAAGCTGTGCATGGAATGAATGACAAATAAAAGGCAGCTGCAGTTATCCCTTTTTCTCTTTTCTGAGAAACATCAAACAGGCCAACAATAACAGTGCTTTCTTCTTATCAACAAAACAAGCTAGATCAACATAAAAGTCACACTTCAACTTCCTCTCACAGGTCTGGATTTAAAAACACACCAATAAAAACTTTAACACCATGAATGACACCGTTGTGCTGAAACTAACACTGCCTATATTCATCTTATACAAGGAGTTTCATTCAGAATGCTCCATATCTGCAGAGATGGGACTGGCAGTCATCAGAATTATAAAAATAGGAGAGCAATACAGTTTATCGTGATAAACCTAGAGCATGATTAAATATATGATAGGGTTATAGAAAAGGGAAAATTATTATTATTCGCTGCCAAGAGATTTTTAGTCATTCAGTTACACAAGCCAAATTTGTTAATACTTTTGTAAGGTCTGTTACAAATGCAAAGTGACAAGGTTTATTTTTTTATTTAACAGATGATGTAATCACTTTGGAATTGTAACTTAAAAAATCACAGTTACAGTTATGAAACATTGCTAAAATTTTGTTTTACTGACAATTCTACTGTAAATCAAAGAATACATCTTTTTATAGATGTCTATTGGGCAACTTCTTGTATTAGAAAAGAGTACATTTACAGTAGGTGATACTCTGTTGGCTACACCCATGGGTGCTCCACTTGTTTCCATTTAAAGGAGTAGAGCTGAAGAGTTTAAAACACGTTTACTGTGCTATACTCAGGTTAACCTGTTAGAAATGCAAATTATTGCAATACTACTGTAGTACAAAATCACTAGAGATTCAAAACCCTTGGAGGATGAGTGTGAAAGGTAATCCTACATTTCACCACATTAAGAAAAAGGCTCTACTCAAAACACACCTGCCAAATCACAAATTCAGTTTTTTGACTTTTTTTTGTCAACAATGGCACTATGAAAGATCATCAAAACTGTAATATTGCTCAGATAACACAATACCCTGTGCATACATCAGTGCACTCAAATAACAACCTAATCAATCTCACAGGCAAACAGTACACTACAGCACACTAACTGATGAAAAAGTTTGTAAGACTAACATTCATGTGGCCCTGCACAATTTGTATTTCATGATAATTAAATGAGAATTTGCAGGTGTAGTGTATGATGAAATGAAATCACAGATATCCTAAATAACTATTTCACTTACTATATATCTTTACTAATGAAGAATAAATAAATATGCTAATTGCTACAAATCATATATGGCACAGAAAACTAAGTAGCAGACAAACTAATGCATCACTAGGCTCACACATCACCCAATGGTTTGTAATTAGCTCAGTGAAGTAATTTGCAAAGCACTAGCAGCGGTTAGATTTTTAACAGTCATTTCAAAAATATAAATAATCAAGGAAACTGAAAGACTGCCATCAAAATTCTAATATACACAAAATTGTCTAATATTCTAGAGCAGGGGTGGGGAACGTCCGGCCCGCGAAATCATTTGGTCTGGCCCTGCCAAGGCAACCGCAGGCGTAGAGTTGGCGCGATATAATTTTCCTCGATATAATTTTAACAAAAGTTCGATAAATGTTCATGCTTTGCGCATGCGTGTTGCAGACCGGGCAGCTAACAGATTTATTTAATGTTTCTGCTGTTTGGCAAGTGTTGTGTTCTTAAAATAAAGAGTTGTTTAATTTACCAATTAACTGTCTGGTTTCTTCAACTTTCACTCAGGAGAAAAAATCTGTCTTTAAACTTGAAAGAAATAATGATTTGACATTTATCGTGATAATTATCGATATTGACTGATATTAACATTTTTATCGTGATAATGTTTTTGGCCATATCGCCCAGCCCTACGCAGGCAGGACTCGAAATTCAATAAATCTAGGAGCTTTTTTCATAGCAACATAAATTTATATTAAGTGAATCATAATAATAACGTACATTTTGAGGGACAAGCAAGGAACGTCCATTACGGAATAGACAGGACACATACGAGTACATGACGGGACAGACACGCATGTTTCTCGTCGGCTGCCCGCGGCCTGTCTGCCTGTATTGCGGTGATTCAGAGGACAGTCAGTGCAAGGCAGGCCTGGAGTGTACACGTTGTGAAAGTGTTAACACACTGTGTTTTTCGAACTGCAGGATGAAGTCAAGCAGGTCATGGAGATGAAGGGAAAACTTGTCAGGGAGCTCAATGATAGCAAGTGGCTGTTTGATCGACTGCGCTTCAGACTGACCGACACAAACCTGGAAAAGCAGTTGCGAGTAGCAACATCATCAGTGGCAGCTAACATCACATGCCTCACCAAAGAGAAGCAGTTCCAGCCATCACATTAGGGGTGAGTTAATTAAATGTTTGACCAAATATAGCAGGCTAATTTTTAAATTGATAATTTTGTATGGCCCGCGAATGATGCTATAAATATCCAAATGGCTCTTGGCAGAAAAAAAGGTTCCCTACCCCTGTTCTAGAGTATATCATTAGGGAAAAAATCTTATTTTTAAAGCAATTCTGTTATTGGTGACAGGGAATACAGTTCTGTAGAGAAGACCTATTCTAGATTTTTCTGAAGAATCTACAAAAAGAAAGCACCTGACACTCTGCATGTCGATTTTCATAAAGGATCTAACACGTTTCCCCATACATTGGCTATTGATTAAAAGATGTAGGAATTGAGGGTGAGCCATGTAGATGGATTCAAATCTATCTCCAGCACAGAATCTGAAGAGTAACAGATAGGAAGCGTCAGTCAGAAGTGGATTCCCACAGGGCTCTGTGCTGTTGCTGCCATTCCTCTTCATATGCAAAAGGTCATATTAATCAAATTGTCAGTAACAAATTAAACCTGGTGATGATACAAAGCTTGGAAAAATGATTAACAATAAAGTAATTATTCAGACAATGCAGTAAAATGTTATGGGATTTCTAATTGAGTAGATAGACGTGAAGTGAATGTTTGCAGAGCTTGTAGTTAGGTATGAAAAATCTAGAACATAATTAAACCACAGGAGTTACACAGTAAGAAAGCACACAGTGGGAAAGGGACCTAGGGGCTTGTCTAAAGACAACATGATCTCCCATTGAAACAAAGGTAAACCTTTTATTTATGTGGTCTGCTGGCTACTTCTGCTGACAGTACTTTTCTCATTAATCGTCCCTCCCCATGTGCATTTTCCATTCAATAAATTAGAAAAATAAATGGCCTCTCCCCTAGCCACTGCACTCCTCCATCTCACTTTACAGGGGCAATCGGGCACAAAGTCAAGAGAAGCTATGATGACACCACATATTGCAAAAGTTGGACCACACGTCACTTTGACTGACTCATTGATTTAAACAGCTTGAGAAGAGGAGTAGACCCATTGGCAATAGTTAGAGAATTAACTTGCATACATGCATGGCTTTCTACTGATATTCCACTGATCCACTGATATTAAATCATGAATGTGTTTTTACCAAATCAGTTTTAATATAATTTTCAATTTAATTGTTTTTAGAACTTCTTGATAAGATTGTATATCAATACTTTTTAATGGAAAATTAAAATATGTATATATATTTAAAATAACAAAATTATTTTTTTAAATGTATGACCATTATACCAATTAGTGGCTAATCTGATTTCTTACTGCTATGTTCTTCTGAGGAGCAATAATTTTTCAAATTGAATCCATGGCTCCATGGGGCTACTTAACAGTCTAACAACAGGAAACTCCAAAGGACAAATTGTGTTACAAATTAACTGTGCTTCCTGATGTTAGGAAAAAGAAAACATTCTTGAAGAATCGTACAAGCTGATTCTTCACAGTGCACAACTGTGGCGGAAGTCTCTCTGGCTGCAACCTTCACCCTAATAACAGGGATTAAAAATAATTGCTGGCATGCTTTGATATTTTTCCAGTTTGACTGTTATACTTCCCCTTTGTGCCTTATCCCACAGCTACATTCACTAACTACCACTCAATGAGATAATACATGGTGAAACTTTTTATTCTATTTTTGGGTTAAATGTAACTTATTTTCTTTACGTCATATTAGTATATTAGCTGCTTCATTGGAATACTGATATAAGTAGCAAACACCATTCTTTATAATGTCACATATGGTTGAAAAGTAAAAGTAAACTCTTCAGAATGAATTACATAGTACTTACTGTATGATTAAGATGCATAAATCCTTGCAAATTAGCTAATTAGGTCATCACCATAATCCCTAACAGCAGGGTTTTTGCTTTAAATAATACTGTGCCCAGTGGACTGTCCACATACGACCCCTAATAAGTATTGTCTCCACTCAGTATTTTGTCATTGTGGTTCAAGGTAACTGGGTTTTCTAGTCACATGTTCCATTACAAACATTCCAAAGAGATATGCTAACAAACTACATGCTAATAAATATGTTCTTTTCATAATTCTATTTTTCTGAACTTCCAGAGATTTGTGACCAAGACGCCAGGTAAGGAGCTCCCACTGTTTAATTTTAATAGTCACTACAAAAATTAGGAAAGTATTTACATTTATGGTCACCATAAACAGACCCATGATAAAATTGATTAATCAGCTGCTGTGTGGAGAGAGGTCCTAATTCCCTGTCCATAAGAACCAAGGAAACCTTACCTCGGAGACTGCAACACTGGATAAGGTTCATCCCTGTAATGATCTCTTAGGCTCATAATCTCCTGATTGGCTGGAAAATAGTTTTACTCATTGAAAGAATTGTGAAATGAATCAGGTAATGTCTTATAAAACTCATTGGCAATTTTCATATATTAAATTATTGTGTTCAGCGGGTAGAAGAGAGGATTTTCACCCCACTTTCTTCTGCACAAGAAGTGTGTGGCTACTCCTAAGAATGCCAACCAGAAAGGGAGATATCTTTGCTTAATGTTCTGTCAAGCTGAATTGGAAGGCCCATAACACAACCTGTGTATTATGAACATACTAGAAAAGAGTGAAGGAGCAGATTCAAATAACCTTTTACAAAACTCTCTGCCAATATGGCTTGCCTTGTTGGTTATAACCAGTCCCATAGAAGTTTACTCTTTACTCTTTTTTGCAATGCAACATGGCAGTTCATCCTTCAGATGGCCAGTAAATACGTTGCACCACTTTGACCTTAAGGAAGCTCTCTTCTGTTTTCATTGGATTACTCTGTCTTCAATGTATAGCACAGAAAATACATCAGACTGGTACAAAGTCCATCCAGCAGGTTGGTTTGTCTAGTTATTGTCCTATGTGGTACATCTTAAGACTTACTGTACAAGTCAGCCAATACACTAGTCAACTAGTTATACTGGGAACACTCATCTCAGAGCTCCAAAAAACAAAATATATGGACTAAGCCTGGACTAATCTATCTATGGATTAATTTATGGACTAAGCCTGTTACTTTATTATCAGTTAGTACAGATGATTTTGTATATTTCTGTTTTGAATAATCCTGTTTTTTGCAGTATATTCTTGAATTATAACATATATCAGTGGATCTAATCCAGTGGAACTGGAACTCATTTAAATTGTAAGGTGTATATTTCTGTAATTTTTTTTTCATTTCACTTAATATTGATTTGCAGAGCTCTATTGACCTTTATTCTGACAGAAAGATAGATTAATTCAATCATGGTAACTTTTACTGTATATGTTTTGGGTGTGCCTTTTATATACAGTATCACAAATTTTAACACCATTGTTAAAAACTGCATCTCTAAATACATTATATTGGGCTTCTGAACACCATGTTTACCATCCTGATTTTTTTTTTAATTCAGTATTGCTATGAGTATTTGAACACTGTTATGAGCTGTTTCTGTGTATATTTCTAAGATTGGTTTTCCATTTAGTGTTTATTTTGGATGTTGCTATTAACTGTCATTGTACAATATTAAAAATATTTTTTGTTTTATTGCCTGGCCATTTATCATTTGTTTACATAAATTTCTGGATGAGCACACTTCTTTCTCTACTGTGTAGATAACTACTGACTTGCTCAATACTGCTATGAGTGAACCTTCATAATTGTGGCTTACAAAATTTTATCTAGAAACTTGGATTCTCTAATAAAAAATATTAGATTTTCTAAATATTTTGAATAAATATCCACACCATTTGATCTGCAGGAAGCCCATTTCAAGTCTGACAATATACTGTATAAAGATGTCAAAATAACCAAAATCAAGAGTAATTTTTTGATAAAACATATGAGTTTCTGATAGAGTCTACCATATACATGACCATAAATGTTTTCAGAATTTGTAGAGATTATAATCCCATTTTTTATCTGTCAACGGTTTTCTCATCACAGGTTATACACAAATTGTAATTCACCACTTATTTGAACTGTTTTCTATTCATAAACTAATTCTTATTTCAACTGCATATACTTCCCCGAAGCTTACTGCTTGGAACCAGTGAGATCATAAATATATAATTAAAATCATGGTATATCTTATTGTCATATTATAAAGAAAAATGTAAAGTGCTGCTTTAAACAATGAATATAGTGTATGTCCCCATCTTTCAATTAGACAATGTTTTATGTCAGGATATATGACACTATACAAGCCAAAAGAAAATAAATGATACATATTGTATCACACGGGTGGTACAGAATTTAAAATGTCTGTTTGTGACAAACTGTAGTCATAAGTGACCTAATCCAGACACTGTTGAAAATCCATTTTAAAAAGCCAACATAAGGATTTTATTTAAAAATACAGATTATATTACAGATATTTGGTAATTTTCAAATAATATAATGCTCTACTGCAACCACAAAATACGTTTGATTCTGGTTACCACAATACAAAAAACAGATTGCTGCCCTGGAAAGAGGCCATAGCGCGGAGACTGACTTAAAAAGAACTGATCTCTTCAGCGAGAAAAAAATAAGGTGGGCACACAGGTAGAAAGAGCAAGAACCCATCTCATTTGTCAGCTCTTGTGATTTTATTGTTGTGTTCATTTAATTATCAAATTATTATTCTCAAAGTAAAACATATTTTTCCTGTTCACATCCAGCTGGTGACCATTTTTTCCACTCCTGTTAACATACAGTACGTACTTAACCACTCTTTGCAAAACATCTTGGTATCCTGCTGTTCAAGCCCTTCAGCATATTATCCAGTTGCAAGGAGAGTACTATTTACTGTATGTACTGCTAGATAGGATTTAATTCCATAAAAAACCTCCTGGCACCAACTGTCAATGCAGTAAAGACTGATTCTCAACACTGCGTACATACCCTCTCAACATAACCTCTGCCTCAAGCAAGTACAGTATTTGCTGGTTATTGTGAGGGAAACTTGGGTGAGTCCATTAAAGTCATAACCAGTTGGATGCCTCGCTAAATGTGGTGGACATTTACAGTAACTTATTTTTTCTTGCTCTTTCTTCCTCTAATTTTAAGGGAATCATTTAGCATCTGTGAAATAACTACATTTCAGCATATTGTTTTCATCCTATCCAGATTACAGCTGCTTTAAAGGGGAACTGCAGTCCCAATTTCCCAGACCAGACTTTAAATCTCAGTAACAAAAAAAAAATGTTATAGTAAAAACTTACAAATTTCTAATTAAGCACTACATTGTGAACTTTGTGAAAGTATTGTAAGTCTCCATGTTGTTGCAAACTCACCATCGAGTTCCACGAATTACGACTTGATGTGGCTCTTCCTGCTCACTAGTCTCCATAATGACTAATGTAATGTGATGTACGATGAATAAGTACAGGTTGTGCAGCAGATATTTCTCTGCAGAAATGTTCCAACGCAATCTGCATGCAGAGTTAACAAGTAAGTTGTATTTGTCAGCAAAACCGCCCCAAAATCTAAAGCAATAGTTCTATTGGATTAAAAGAGAGGTATTCACAAGCCTGTTTGTTTACAATGTCACAGGGCAGCACACGTCACTGGAAGTTTTGTTGCCTCATTCTGAATCGCAGAACATGACGTTGCGCATATCTGGAAATTTATTCTATTTTGTTGTGATATAAATCAGAGGTGTTACAAGTTACAATGTGCATTCTACTTTTATTGTGGTTAGAAATGCGCTCTTTCTTGCAATTCTTTCTAACCTCGAAATATGAAAATAGCATTGCAGTTCCCCTTTAATTATCAGGTTCTTATGAATACCCAAGATTACAGGTCCCTGACCTCCATTTAGGTCTGCATCAAGCTTCTTGCACTTGCTTATTTTAATATGCACAGAAACAGCATCGGAACAGTTCTTCCTTAGTTAAACTTGATTCCTTGGATTCCTTTGATGTATTTCTAGCCGTAATATTACAATTTGGAATTTGAATTTCACACTCTGGACATAGGCCAGTCTCCTTTTCCTCACCATCTGATTTACATCATGATTTTTTGGACAATCTTGTCACTCTATGGTTTGAAATTCTAAGCAGTTTCCCACCACTGACACAGTGTCACTTTACTTAGAGACTAAATTTTACATGAGACAGAAAGCCCCAAGTGAACAAGTGATAATATATGGCAATGTAGTCCACTGTCTCTACTCATTTCCCTTTTATATATTTTTTGTATTAACTATAATGTCACATCACTTTCAATAACTGCTTATCCAATTCAGGATCACAGTGGCTCCAAGCCTATCTTGAAAAGCACAGGGAACAAGTGGATAACTATAATATACAGTAACAGAACATAAAACAAATACAGAAATACAGCACTTCAGTAATATACTGTACATATTTTCTCCACAATACAGCCTTCTCGTAGTCAAATCAGGCACACACATTACCATCACTGTCACTGTTAATGTCAACCAACAACTCCAAAAACCATATATCCATTTTCTAACTGCTACTGTATATTAGGTTCTTGGTCACAGGGGAGCCAGAGCATATCACAGGCTTCTAAACATTTTTAATTGTCATCAAATTCTGTAGTAAAGAAAAGTGGCTGTAATACGTTTTTCACTATAGAGTAATTCGGTTCACACTATAAAGATGCCTACTGAGTAAATACTGAGTTAATCAGCCAAATGCATTTTTTATAGGGCCTGTTTGCTTTACAGGCCAAGTACAAGCACATTACGATATAGCGTGGGTGTAAAAGTATCACTGTAATCTGTGAAGTGCAAGTTGGAAGCAGGTTTGAGTTTTATTAAAACCTGCCAAGTTTTGATTTTAACTGAAACAGAAATTCCCATGACAGGGAAAGCTGTAATTGTAAGAAAAAAACGGTGGTCAGGCAACTGTCTTGGTTTACATAAAAACATTATATTGCCATATTTGAAATGTGGCATTATTAGAGGTTTTGCACAGCAGTGGTCTGTGGTATGGGACACATGTCAACAACAGAACAAAATGGTGGTCAGGCAGCCATCCTAGTGGAAAATACAAGTAGGTATACACTGTTTTATAGGTTTTACACTTGCCATTACCACTTTGGAGCATACAGTAGCACCAGCTGTAACAGCCTCTACCTGAGTATGAGTGCAACAGAGAGCATCAGCCTGGAACAGAGGCATTGAAGGCTAAGGTAAATAGGACAATTTATGTAATAAAGAAGTGCTTTAGCTAAATAAAACCACCAATAAAGTTGGAAAAGCTCAACAGAAATCCTAGATCTGAAATTCTGCAAAGATCTCCTGCAGACTCATGGAAATGCACCCAGTGTTTTAAATGCACTCCACTTACCTCACTCTATAAAGAAACAAGCACTGAGTTTCTGTGTCCATCTGCAGTACAGTGACCTACTCTTCTACCTCCTCAAAAGTCTGCGGGACTCCTGTCTCCTACAGTTTGTCCTCTCACTCAGCTGAACCACATTACCACCATATAATGCTAAAGCACTTCCAAACCTTCCAGCAACAATAACACAAGAATTCAAACTGAAACTCTGCTTAGAAAATAAGAATAAATTATATTGGAACTGTATAATACACAACAAGCTTGAATATTATCGGTCACAGGCATGGAAAAGATTTCAATTCAGCCAGGGTTTGCCAGGTTTAAAAATCCAAAACAAAAGACAGTGACAAACCATAGAAATTGCCGAGCACAAAACGAGTGCACATCCAGAAGTGACAGACTGTGTAGTCACTGTAACCTGGGACTAATCAAGATAGAGATTTAATTGCTGCTAACCTTGCCTAAAAATAAAACAAGAAAAAATAGCAGAAACCGACTTACTCAAAATCCTGAGTAGGAAAATATTATTCATAAACCTCTATGATGGTTTGAATAATAAACTACCCATCCTGCTAGGAGAGGATGAGCAAGCTTTGGAGCTGTCAGTACTTGTCTGCCTGTCACAACCTGAGGGACAATGGGTGGATACACTCTGCAGATTCAGACTTATTACATAATGTAACTGGGGGTAACTACATGTAACACAATAATCCATTGGAAGGGATACTGTACATTATTTCTATCAAATCAAATAAGTATCTTTATTATTGTTCTGTTTTACACAAATGATTTGGCAATACCTGTGTTACATGTTATGAGAATAAAGTTTCATTAAATTAAATTAAAATTAATTGCATTATTGTAATTGCATTGTGATTTCAGTAATGCCTAGCAGGTTTGGCATTAAGAACAACAGCAAGTGGAAGGGGTTTAATTGGTTGGTAGGTTCTGTGCTTTTTTAATGTAACAACCGACTTTGAGAGGGAATCTGTCTCAGTTTACTGTATATATACCAAATACTGTTCCAAGTGGATTCAGAGAACAAATTGTTTAAATGTTTAAATGACCTGACTACCTGTTGTAAACAAATCTATATATTGAATATTAGGTAACTTTGTCAAAGATGGTTCAGTTCAGTACTTTAATTGCTTTCAGATAAAAAAAGTTACACTCAAACTCATAAAGTTAGTACAAATTCTAACACACGTGACATACCAGCCTCATTTTCACCTAAATGCAACATTCTTGAACTTTCATTAGTTTCCAATGGTATGGATTTTATCATCTTTAAGCAGAATAACAAAATAATAATCTGAACAATTACAACAGGCTACCAGCCTGTAAGTTGTTTAGCCCCTAAAAATTATATCCTTCTGCTTTTTGGAACCCTGAATATTCACCTTCAGGCAAATCTTTAAAACTTAAAGTGGACATTACAAGAACATAATAATCCAAATAAGAAACATTTTTTAATTTGCAAATGTAATGCCTTCATACAGAATATGATGAAAAGCAAAAAAATACCATTGTGTTTTTTGGCACTATGTGTCTTGCTCTGAATTTTGGATTCATTACCTTAACAACACATTCCTTGTGCACATCCTGGGAAATGAATTCCATTTCAACAGGAAGCCAATAACTACAGTTACTTGCTGAAAATATTGCCCTTGGTAATACACTACTAGGCAGATGCTAGAAGCTCTTCACATAATGTCTTGGTACCTAAAGTTTTTTTTTTTAAATTGTAATTGCTATAGCATTACTGGATAACAGTTCTGTGTAATCACTGAAGTGATTTTGTCTCGGCTGATTTGTGTCTTTATAAACCATTTGTAAGTAGGCATGCCTCAAATCTAAGCTACATTGTTCTTTGAGTGTTTCTAATGTAATATACTGTACGTTATCTTATTTTAGAAGGATTTTAAACAGTAAAAAAAAGTTCAGGTAAAACATTGTTTATCCCTGATAGAGATTAAGATGTTCGATTGTTTTTAACATGTCCTGTGTGTTATGAGCAGAAGCCAGTCTTTATTCATTTTTTATTACAATTAAGGCAACTTCCATATCTTTTTCTAATGTGTTAAAATAATTAAAAGGCAAATGGCTACACATAAAGCTTGCATTTCTAGGAGATTAGAAAGGAATTAGATGAATTCCAAAAAGTAGATTAGATACAGAGTAAACAAAATAAATGGTGGCACTACTAAAGGTGTCCAATTTGAAACACAGAACAGACACATTACAGAAGTAAGTAAAAACCACTGCCATGGTGTCTCCTAATCTGGGTTTGTATGAAAATCTTAAATTCTAAAGTTCCCACTTAATTCAATTACTGAAGCAATTTCTTGGTTTTTGACTTGATCTGCTGCGTAATGGGGCAGCTGGTTATCACCCATGTGATTGTGAAAAAGTGCATTGCCTTCTATATAGGACGTGTATTGTAAAGAAAAGCACTATATTAATGCAATGAATTATTATTCAATCATAAGTTTAGAAAACAGTGACCTTAATATATCAATTAAAAGAACACTTTAGACAAAGAGAACAAATGATGATATTCATTTAAAGTGAACAAAAAAATGAAAGGAAAGGTTATATATACTGTATATATATATACAGTGTATACTATTATAAATACAAAGTATATACCAAAAGCCAGAAGATAAATAGAAAAACGTATTGCAATGAGACAAAAAATGACTGTTTTTTAGAAAGACAGAACATTAAGAATGAAATAAATTGTCTAGGAAATAGCTAATGCACTGTGAGCATATTGGATTGAGAGCAATAAAATGGCAAGCAGGATGTTAGGATATACAGCTGAAGTGCAGAATATAAATCAAGAATGTTAAAATGTTGGTCACCATATTACAAAAACAGATATGTCTGTAATCAAATCAGATCCAAAAAGTGCAACAAAGAAAAACATCCCATCTTTAAAGAATGCTTTACTGCAACAGGGAAACAGAGAAAGAACTGAATTTATACAAAAGTACAGTATTATTTGATTAGATTGAAATGCATACAGTATAGCCTTGGTATTTGTGAGGGTTAGGTATCTTGAAGTCTGTAATTCTGTGGCTTGCAAAACAAGCATTATAGTAGTAATATTTTGTTATAACCGTACACTATTTCAGAAATAGTGGTAGTATTAATTACGATGGACTGGTGTCCCATTCTGGGTTTATCCTGTTTTGCAACCATTCCTTGCCGGGCCAGGCTCTGTCTCCCCCACGACCCTGTACTGGATAAAGTGGTTAGAAAATGGATGAATGGGTGATAGCATTTATTGGTATCAAGTATTTTTAATGAACCATAATACTGTCAACTTAAAACAATGCTTTATTTTTCCCTATAATTCAAACAATTGCATATGCAAAAAAAATAATTTTATGATGTTACACTGCAGCTTACCCAACAGTGTATTAGAGGTCTTTTTTTTTCATTTTTAGTAGAGCATATTTTTATTTTTTACATCTTGTTATTATTATACAAGCAGCACTGCCGTATTGTAATGAAGTTTATTATAACATAGTAATAACAGACAAGAAAGGAACTTACATTTTCTCAACCAACTGATTCTCCTGTTCCTGCAATTTGTCTAATTCTTCTTCTTCTAATTTCTTTTATCCTTTCATGTGAGACTCATGACGACTGTGATAACTTAACGGTTCTTTTAACAATACAATACTCGCATACAGGCATTACTCTTATAAAGATCTACACACAACGTACTGTATATGTAACACTTTCCTGATGGAAACTGAAGAAGTAAAACATAACCCATGATGCACTTCTACATAAACCTTAACTCTTTGTAAACCAGGGTAGGCCATTATTACAGAGACCAATGCAGGCTGAGAAAGCAGATCTGTGAGATGAAGTTATGTGCCTCACATTTACTCTCCTACTGCACAGCCTGCAAATAGGAGCTTTTGGTCGGTGAATGCAGATAAAGGGGTTACTAATAGTTTTTCATAAATAGACAAAACTGCAAATGTAGTAGTCACAAATATTGAAGTTTAATAGTGCATCATTCTTAGTAAGTTTCTCTGTGTTCATGTACAGTATGTTTCCTCCTTGGGTCCAAAGACATACTGGTAGGTTAACTGACGTCTGGGAACATGCTTCTGGAGTCAGTGTTTGTGTCTGTATACTGTATGTCCTGCAATGGACTGGTGTCCCATCCAGGTTGTATCCCACCTTGTACCCTTTGCTTGTCATGATAGGCTCCAGGTCCCCCATGACTCTAATGGTTGGATGAAGCAATTTGAAAATGGGTGGACTGAAATTGGTAATATTTAAAATATGCAAATACACTGGTATCAGCTGCTACACACACTGCAGGTGCACATAACACTAACTTGCTCACGGACCAGCCTTCATCTTGAGCATAGCATAGAAGCAAAGTTAATATTGTTAGAAATAAGTGATAAGAAAGTGTATAATTATAAATTTTCTCTTGCTTTAAACAGAAAGGAACCCTGGCACTGCTTAACTCCTTTGAATCAGCTTCTTAGGAATGCAGTGGAGATGGGATTCTGATAAGTAGGATATTCTGGCTCTCTGACACAAACCAGGGCACCATAAATAGTGTGCATTATGACACCTCCAGTGATGAACTGCCCACATCAATGCCTCTTATACTGCAACTCCAAGAGGGAGACACATCTGCACTCAAGCCCCAGTTGGAGGTCACCTGTCATAAATCCACTTGACTGGGCTAAAGTATAAGTATCCACCAAATGGGGAACCTATTATGTGGCAAGGCGCCACTATACCTGATCAACACTTATGCTGACACGACTCAAAAGTCTGTGCGCAGCGGTTTGTAATGTCCTCTAAAATCCTGACAACTTCACAGCTAACTAATTTAATTTGCAACTACCCCTGTCCAAACCGCAAGTGGAACTAATTCGGCAGAAAGTAAATGCCGGGATAAGAGACATATATAAAAGGAAATCTGCCCAAGTGCTTATTTCGAACAAGAGACACTTTGTGACTAGCTTGCAATTACAATTTCACCTGATCAATGAAATAATACTGCTAAACGTTTGTTGGCATCACTCAATATCAATGATTATTCCCATTATTCTATGTCTTCACCAGCTGTTGTGCTGCCATTTACAGAGGCTTTGTGCATGTTCTACCTGTAAAGCTGTCTTCAGTGCGAGGCTAAGTGGAACTCTCCTCTTTTCCTGTTTGAACCAGATTTTGATACAAAGCCAGCAGAGAAAGGGGGGCTTAAACTGGATCCAGGTTTCCTCCCCTCTTTCGACAAGCAAAAATCCTGTCAGAACTGTGCCTGACCAAGCAACTAATTGTGATGAGTATACTTCCAAAGTTCACATTATATCCCTCAAGAGCTGAACTTCATTCCAATGAGTATGTGTTTGACAAAGATTAGTTCTGGGAAATAATGGAATATTTACTTATCATTTAAGTCTTTAGGAATGTGTATTAGGTATGTGAATTATGTGTTGTTGACTACATTAACGTCTTAAAATGCACTTTTAAAGACTGTCTATTCAGTTACAGTATAAGTGCATAATGTCCATTCAGTGCTGATGTAAAAAGAAGTATATAATTAAATAACAGATATTACCTAGTAGAAGATGCAGTATGCCATTGACAGTTTTATGGACAGCATAAATTTACTTTCTGGGCTTTGTATCAGAAACACATTTGCAAGCCACAACAGGTACTTTACTTCTGTACACATACTAAAGCCTGGATTGCTTTGCTATGGAAGACCTGAGCCACATGCTTCAAAATATACAATAAAATCAGATTGTTACTGGTAATCACATTAGTTTTAAAGCTGTAACATCCCTTATTAATTTGCAATAATATTAAAAAATATATTTCCTTTAATTTCACAGAAATTGGTCATGTTATTTAACATCCATCCATCTATCTTCTACCTGTTTCATCCAATACAGGGTTGCAGGGGAGCCGGAGCCTAGCAACAGGCACATGGCAGGATACGCTATGGACAGGACGTCAGGCACACACAGACACAAACATGGATACACTCACACCAGGCCCAAATGTCCAAAGCCAACTAGCCTACTAGCATGTCCTTAGACTGTTGGGAGGAAACAGGAGCACCAGGAGGAAACCCACGCAAACACAGCAAGAGCATACAAATTCCACACAGAAAGCACCCCAGGAACTAAACCAAAGAGCCACACTACAGTGAGGCAGAAATGCTCATCACCACTATACAATGTTAAAGTAAACTGTTTCCTTGTGATTCACCTTGAGAAAGAACATTATAAAACTGCTTTATTTTAATTAGATTTGTCCAAACTAAAAGCACAAAAAAGAAAATATTGCAATACTAGCAAATAATAACAAATAAAATGTAAATGGAGAGTACTGTGGTAGATCCAGCAGTATGCTTTAGTTTTCATGACACAACTGCTTCATACCTAAACAATATGTTAAATAAATTGGAAACTATATAATCCCAAATCCTCAAAAAAAAAAACACACACAGCTCTGTAGCCTCTTCTACAAAAGTTGGAAAATCCATATGCTGTGTTTATCCAGCACAGACATACACTCATACCAGGGCAGTTCTTCCAGAAACCAATAATTAACCTACATGTATGTCTTTGGACCCTGGGATGCAAACACAGGGAGAAAACACAGCTGATAGCACTCAGGGAACTGAACCAAGTCAACAATGCTAACCACTGCATCTCCCTTCAATGCAACTTCTCTGATTTCATTCATAACTAAAATAACTGACCTAAGTAAATGACAAACTCTGTAGAAAAAAACATTGATTAAATTATTATTAAAAAGGCACACTTTAGCTTTTGAAAAAACAATATTTAATAAGTGAGATTATATGTTTTTCTCCTTTTTGACTCTTTAATGTTTATATGAGCCAGTACCCTGACTAAATTGGCATTACTAAACATTTTAGACTTTCACAATCTGGCCTTCCCATTAAGTTCTCACTTGATCTGCTATGCAACAGCCCTCCTTTTAAATTTACTTAATACTTTAGTAGTGGATTAAGTGGGTCTCCTACTATATGTGAAGTACTTTGAGAGCATTTGAGATTAAATGAGAGATATAAATGTAAGCACATAACTTACAGAATAATTGCATTTGTAATGTGGCATCTAGTGGTCTTAGGGTATTACTGCATGACAGAAGCTCAAGAGGTTAATTACACAACCCCCACCTCAAGGGGGCAGCCTTTAAAGGCCTTACAAGAACTGTTCATGTTTCCAGCTCATTAGTTCATCTTCGTTGTAAACTACCCCCACCCTCACTGGAGTTTGTAACCCTAACGTGAGTACATGGAGGAGTGGGTTTGTAACATGTGGCTATGTGAGTGTGGGGGTTTTGTTGCGTTGTAGCGTTGGGTCCATATAAATGGAGCAGTTCTCCCTCTTGTGATCATTTTGAGTCAGAGCAATTTATTCTGAGCAACACTTCCATTCTCCAGACAATTCCACAGAAATACTTGGTGCTACCTTACTATTGATTTTTATAGTTATGCATCCAAAAGCTAAACCCCCAAAATATAACCAAAATATAACTTTGTGATCTTGATAATTCTCAAGACACCAACATTTTTTTCATTTAAAAAATACCACTTTTTGGATTGCACTTTTTAAAACCACTTTAGCATATAAGGGTTTTGTCACAACTCTTTGAGACTTAGATTGCTTTACTTCAATGTTAAGTTATCAGTCTGTAAATTAGACCATGTGCTAGTCAACATGGTGAACATTTAACCCATCTACCAAGGAATTTTGTTTAATTCTGACAGCTATAAATTGCTTTCTTGGATCAATTTCATCCTCACATCAAAATTCCTCTTCTCTCAGTTCCATAATGTGTACATTCTGACATGTGTTTTATTGGATCACAACACGAAGTACCAAATATTTTCCACTATCCAGAATAGAGTCACACAGTGCTACTTCAGTAGCTTGCATCCAAATCTAACGAAATCCAAGTTGATGAATTTCTAGGTTTTAACTTTGGCTTAGTGAGTGATTTTTTTGACACAATAAAGGGCTTCATCACCAGTACCCATAATATGTTTGCAACTAACCTTAACAAATCTCACTGCATAAAATTAAAGAATTTGATTCTAAGACAATATATCTCAGTATACTAAAAAGCTTTCTTACTGAAATATACATTGTAACAAGGAAAGAACTTTCGGCTGTCGAAACTTTGTGTTTCCTTTCTTCTCTTTTCAGCATGGAATAAACCTATTACTTGTTCCTTTGCAGCCTACGCATGCTGACGCAGCTACCTACCTGAACTACACAGGCATGTGAACTGAGTTAAATAAAAATAAAAGATAATATGCTACCTCCACAGTAATAGTTTGGAACTACTGTACAGTGTTCTCCAAAGATCTCTGTCCCTAAGGGTACTTGTCTTGCCTATGGTACTGACTTTTCCCACTGGTGTTGACTTTTTGTTAGGACCCCACCCACAACCACAGCCTTTCTGTCACATCTGACCCACATAACATTGGGTCCTTAAACATTATAATAATGTTCCATTAAACATGGAACATTAAAAATAAATCTTGCACTTGATACTGATGATACTCTATTGTTTATGTGAACATTGCTCAATCACTCCCTCTTTTACTCTGGTTTTTCAATGCTCAATCACTCCCTCTCTTGCTCAAATACTCCCTCTCTTACTCTTACTTATTTTAGATATAATATGAACTGGTCTAAGATTCTACATACTGAAGGTTAAGTATTTTAAAAATATCAGTGCCATCACTTCAAAAGACCATGCTAACTAATTTTAATTTTAAAATCACAGCTAACCTGAGACTTCTCACAATCATGGTTTAGTTTTATGCTATTTCCTCTGCATCTTGGTAACTATAATTCCTTATAGTCTCTCCCTACAGGTTATAAGATTATGTTTAATCTGAAATTTCAGTTTTGTTTCTATTATTTCTTATTTGATCACAGTATGGAGATTGGTGGAAAACACCAAATATAGAGCAAGTGAATGCTGCAGTTGTCAACTGATTCTGTTTTACTTAACAAATAGCAGAAGTTATTTGACTACTCAGACACATTTCCTAAGGGACTCTATGACGTACCAAAGTGTGTTCTGTGCCATTTGGCACCTTCTTTTATATGCACATATATATGTCAAAGCCTTTAAGTTTAATTTTAAAACTTTTAATCCAGTGAAACCAACAATAAGCATGAGTGCAAAATATGTGACATGCATATATACATTTCAAGGGCAGCCACTGAAAGAATCTCTCACGTACTTATTCTATAAATAAGTTTTCAACCATTTGTAATTGCGGTTTTAAACTGATAAGGGATTTACTCTTCTGGGAGCATAAGGATTGAGAGGATGCCACTCATCCCATACTTGTTAGGTTGCCAGTAGAGACCCAAGAAATACATCCGGTCATTTCTTAATGCCATTCCATAGATTCAGGTTGAACCATGTAACTAGGAAGTTGGTCCTCTGTCTCTGTTTTTTGTCCTGAGTGTTCCTAAACTACATTTTGCTCTTGGGTCCTTGTATTATTAATCTTGAAAAAGGCCCTTGATGTGCCTAAGTCACAACCATTCAGATTTCTGAATACCCAAAACAAGTCCCCACATAACTGTCTTTGTTCCTAGGAAGATCAGGCCTGTTGAAAGCTAAAAAGATTAAATTACCTTAACTTGTCTTTGTATAACATTCCCTTCAGACTTGGAATTTGTCTTTTTTGCTCATATTTGCTCTGGAGTATTTGCCAATACCTCATTTGTACTTTTTCACATTTGTACAGTTTTTCAGGGGGAGAACAAAACAGAACATAATATTAAATATTAAAATCTGGTTCTACTATATGTACTACTATAATGTGCTATAATTTTAGCTTTCCCATCATTTTGTTTTCTTTTTTATTTATTATTTGGCCTTTCTCATACATTTCTTCTTTACTACCCTTTCAATATTCAGATCTTCAAGATAATGCTGATTAATTGCCAAGCTTATTTTCCCTTTTATAAGAATGAAATTACCTGCAATTTTGAAATTAGTAGACATAACTCATATTTTGAGAGTCAACTGAATCATCCTAATAAGTAGATAAAATATGGATAAAACATGGATAAAAATCATCTAGCCCTGAACATGTTTGTCTTAAATATCCTCTAGAAAATGTAAACATCATCCTTAATTATGCGGAACATTCTTAGAGCTGACGGTGACTGTCTCTTAACATGTACTGTAGCATGTTTTTACTACTAAATGAACATTTGTGCAGACTCATAGAGAACATCTGCCATTCCCTGCTTCTTTTGTAACCTAATTGCGTCTCTTTGTATATTTTTGAGATATTGTATATCTTCTTGTTAATCTTTTGCTGCTGAAATATTGACAGAAAAAAAACCTAGGTATTATTTTTAAAGTGAATGGTTATATTTTTTCTATCATGTCTGTTTTGCTTCGCATTGGTCCTTTTTATGAATAAAAAGTTGTGTGTGAAATATATGTGTTATCTGTTGTTTCAGCTACCAATAAAGTGTTACTTTACTGTGCTGAATCTCTTTTGTACCATTGCTTTACTATTAATCTTTTTATAACTCAGTTTGCAAGCAACAAGAGGTTCTCAACTATACATCTGTAAACAGCAACTTTTGGAATTCAACAGCTGAAAGTAATATTTGGAGCTTTAATGTAACAATTTGAATGCTGAAGCATTATTATTATTCACACTGCCTACACAAGAAAGCATTTACTGTGCTTGTAAGTCTAGTTTTTAGAGAAAGTTTCACCTTGTAATATTTTCCGCATTACATGGAACAAAGATGTTTTCATCACTGGTGTGATGTTTTTGGTCAAAACTGACCGATAAGATATCCAGTCAGGTATGTGACAGTTGTACAGTATGTGTGACCTGTAAGATACATGTGAGTCTTGCTAATTCCCTGTTTTAATGGTGACATGAACTTTGAAAAAAGTCTATCAAATCTTGAAAAATAAAAATCTATAAAAACACATGTAATTTGAATGTATATTGTATGTTGTATGTATGTTGATGAGGGACTTTTTCGTAGAAAAGTGGTAAAGGGTAGGGTTCCTTGCTTTGATTTTACATTTCTATTACATATTGTATAATATATTGATAATATATTCATTATAACAGCTGAATTGCTCAATATATAATTGGTCTATGTCTAAGTTCAGTATGCTAGATACTTTATTGCTGAAGAATACTCATAATGATCCATCCAGTGGGTGGTATGGTGGCACAGTGGTTAGCACTGCTGCCTCCAAAATCATACTAGTAGGTATCACAGTGGACACACACACTAGGACCAGTTGTCCAACAAGCAAATTAACCTAGCAGTATGTTTTTGGACTGTGGAGAGAAACCAGAGAGAAGAAACCCATATGAACACAAGGAGAAACAGCACAGGAATTGAACCCAGGGTCCAGCAGTATGAGACCACAATCCTAACCTCTGCACCACCATGCCACCACTCATGATGATCCATGAAAAGAAATTCAGAAAAAGGTTTGATCCACTTCCATATTCATTTAATGATTTAACATTTGGAATTAAATAATTCCAAGTAATTTTGGCAGTTTACATTAAAACATAGAAGTATAAACTGCTGCTAAAACACAGATGCTTAAAGTAAATTAAAATCCATTTTACACCCCATAGCCCAGTAATCGGTGCCAGTGAGAATAATCTGTTGATAAGTAATCTGGGTTGATTGGACATCAAATATTTGTCTTTTGCATCAATATCTAATTTATTACTTGACACAAACCACTAAGTTCTCACCATGATCTAAATACATTGCTATTTCTGGGCACTGAAAAATTGATATGTATACATAAAGTTTGGGAAAGACTTGCTCATAGAAAAAGGCTGATTTGTTTGTTTAGACACTGGTTTCCAATGCGATTTAGCCTTGGCATTAGAAAAACTAGCCCTGTAGTTCATCAGCCCAGTACTGCTTGACTGATAAATATTTATACTGATAAACCTTGAACAACAGTTCAAAATTACAACAAAGTTTATTTAAATTTCTTCTTCTTCTGAATATTTTGGGGATTTTTGCCTTCTCTTGGATTCCCCTTTGACTTATTTCTGGATTGTTCGCCTTGGCCACACCTCCCCCGAACACCAGCACACCATGGACACGCCCCCTGTTTTCATTTCTGACTCCCGCATGCTCCCGTGTTTTCCTCACTCTACCCCGGATCATGTCATCTGCATAGGGTCCTGAAAGAACACTTTCGTTACACAGACAACACCAGTCTTAACATAATTGTTATGTGTGTGAAGATAAAATTAACTTAAAATTACTGTTTAGTGTAATTACACTACAGTGACACAAAACACAGGTTTAGTTTTCTTGTACTAATTTTTATACACTCTTTGGAGGTAACTATGGGAAGATAAAAGAAACATCTGCAGACTTTGGAAAATATTTATTTTATAACATTTTATATGGATATCTCATATGCATATACTGCAAAGTATATTATACTTTTATATAGATATATACTGGAGATAATATATATTTAATATATAAACATGAATTATTTGTCAAGAACGAACCAGAAGCCAGGTCAAGTAGCATTTTTGGCCACCAAGAAATGAACGATTTTGTATAGAATCCAAATGAATTAAAGAAAATAAAATAATAAAAGGCATGTACTGTAGTGTTCTGAAAAATCATACTTTTAAAGAATGCATGGTAATGACCAGTATCACAGTGTTCAACACACTTGCATGCAGCATAGTTAAATAAACAAATAGTTACTCACATTTTTTATATTTTCCTGGACAAAATCAGAGGCATAAAGAAACCTTATGTTTCACTTTATTGTATGTTATGCATATCTGAAAGCTTCCATCGTTTGTAAAATGAAAAGAGCAGTTTGTGAGTCCAGAAACTAAACTGAGTAGGCGTAGGTATTCAATAATTTGCTTCATGACTATAAATGCATACAGTAAATCGGTTCATTCACCACCATCTAAATGTGTAGTGTTTACCAGGACACAATATATTCAATGTTCATTCAGTTTACAATTTTTCCATATAAGGAGACTCTGATGAATCAAATACTGCCGTCTATGTAATGTACTGATAAATACTGAGAGACTTTGTCTCTCACACATAACCTTAATTTACTGTATAAAGACAGGATTTGGCTTCATCTCTATTTGTCTGGTAAGTCACCTATTATCATTTTATGGGACTTTGTTGTTAGTAACCTGGATACAGTAACCTGAATACTTTTACAAAATCTGTTGGCTAGGTTGTATTTGACTTCCTGCTGGTATTTGTGCTAAGGAAATAAAAGAATAACTGTCACAAATGACAATCTAATGCAAGCTTTCCACTTGGTAGTTGGGATGAATTGTCACGATTGTAGTCCCTCCTCCTTAAGGGCGCTCCGGCTCTTGCACTTCGGACCTAATTTTGTGCACCTGCCCCTTGTTCCAGCCTCCTTCCCACCCCCCTTAAAACCCAGACACCCACTCAGTTCGGGGCTCTGCATTGATTCCCATATCGTGCGAGCCCGGGACCTGTAATTGCTTGGCTCCGTTATGTTTTTAAGTTTCTGTTCCTGTTCCCGTTCCGACCCGGTTCCTGTTTTTAACCTGTCTGTTCTCGGATGGACTGCCCTGCTTTGGACTTCGCCCATTTTTGGATTCCCCGTTTGGTTTACCTCTGGATTGTTTGCCCCAGACTCACCTACCTGGACACCTGCACACTTTGAACACATCCCCCCATATTCATTCCCGATTCCTGCATGCCTCTTTTCCCCTGTGTTTCTCACTCAACCCCGGATTGTGTTGTCCGCATAGGGTCCGGAAAGAACTGTTCGTTACATGAATAGTCTCTCATATGCAACAGTTTTTATGGCTACCAACAGCTTTTAACTCTAATGGCTACAGGTCTATTTGACCCTATTCTGCTAAACACACACTTTCTAACTGTACAACAAATACATCCTTATATACACACAAACACTGTGTGCACTTCCCACATCCTTGCAAATACAGAATTAAGTATGCACAAGCAAACAAGTCTATGTGTCATTTCATTGGTGACTTGAAGGGACCACTCCATGGTCATTATGGTGTTTTCTATGGCTCCCCAAGGCAAATCCATACCACGATAACTAGAAGCATTCCTTCACCCCTCAGGGCTTACTATTGATGAAAAATAGAAAAATCAAGAATAAACTTCCACATTATCATGTCTTGTCTTTGCATTCTTGGAGATCGCTCTCTCACTGACTCTAGTGATCTATCACCTCCCACCTTGTAATGATTTCATTCATATGGGGCAGCATGTAAATTTAGCTTGCATGATGGCAATGGCCTAGACACTAGTGATGTGCGGGTCAGCTTTTTTTTTATCCGCAGCCACCCGCGGTTGTGAGAAACGAACCCGCACCCACCCAACCCAATCTAAAATCTTTTTTTTTTTTAACCCAGGCCCACCTGGGATTTTTGATTATTGGGTTTGGGATTTTTAAAGCAACAAGGAGAAGCATTCCTTGACTAAGTACAGGTTCAGCTAGCACAGCCTTACAATAGAACCTGGGTGACAAAGGCAGATCTGGATACCTAGATAGCACAGGCTTCCTGAGATGCACTTTTCACCTACAGCACGTACAAAATACCCCCAGATTAGAATTAGAATCCCAGAATTACACCATCTATTGGTCCTGCTAGGGGAAGCAAAAAAACTCAACAGTACAGTACACAGTATCTCATATCACAGCCTGAGTAACAGGAGAAACAGAGAGTTTCCCCTGTTACTCCCTCACAAGCAATAATATTTTACTGTTTTAAAGGTTTATAAATGTTTTGATAATTGCTATTGCTTTGGCAACACTGTAATTCATTGGTAATGGCAATAAAGCACTTTGATTTTTGTTTACTTAAGAAAGACAGTTTCCAGTTCTTAAGTGGAACGGCCTCAGTTTCTTCCCCCACATGCGGTCGGTCAGCTTAACAACAGCACCAGCACCTATATTCTGAGGATCTGAGTGAGAAGTCTTCTAATCGGTAAAGGAGCTGGGGAAGACAACATTTTGAAAATATATTCTTCAGGATAGAGGAAAAAAAAAATCTTCAGCTGTATACAAACCTCAGCCGTTCTGATATACATTCAGCAAGTTCAGGACTGTCAAAGGTAAAATAAGATGTTGTCAAAGCCATACTGGAATGGATTGATCTTGATCTCCATACATTTTGTTATGTAGAATCACATTTATTCAGAAAATGTTACCATAAATTGCATTTTTGATTACTTTAAAACATATACATTATTCTGTCTAGAACACGTGCCTAGTCTGGTGAAATAAATGCTGTTATACAGCATTTAGGCTTCCTTATTTTCCGAGCTACCAGATTTCTATGTTTCCTGACTTTATTTCACATGAATCATGCCTAATGAATTCTGAGATTAGAGTGCCTGCAGGAACAATAGAGCCTAGTTAGAAAGAAATACAGTAGGGTCTCCACATCTGCGAGGGCTCATTGCAGACAACTATCTCGAATAGCCAAATGTGCATGTAACAAAGTCCACCCCTAAACTGTCACATAATGTACCGCAGTATATAATATGGAATGTTAAAAGATACAATTAACCCTCATTTCTATGATAATTAAAGTACTAATGTATGGTCTATACATTAATTTAAATAACACCGAACAAATAAAAGAAACAACAGTAATCACAAACTTCTAATAATCAGTTAAAATGAAAAACAAATCCCTCTTTCACTCTCTGCCTCTGTGAATAACACTCTCCACAGTTAGTAAATGGACAATAAAACTACAGGCTCCCTGGCAAAGTCGTCTCCAGCCTGTCTTTCCCCACACAGCCAACACAGAAACCAGGAGCGTTCATTGCAATATAAAAACAGGACCACATTGAGATGCAGATGCTGAGTAGTGGTTACTTGGGACAGGGGGCACAGAGAGGCTCTCTCACCTAGAGAGCGTTGTCACGATCCCAGTCTGTGATGTACTTAATTCAGAAGTTGTGGTTTACAGTTTCAATCTGTTCTGCTCTTCATTTATCCAATAACCTGTCAGCCAGACCCAATGGCTAATAATATTACATTTTCAGATGTCAAGAGCTCACTATAATTATAATGTTTTTTTTAAATAGTCAATTTACAACTATGTTACTTTATTCCATTTCCACAGTATCTTTAATATGAATGAGTTGTATAGACTACAAAAGTGTCCAAACAAATTTTAAGTTTTAAAAGACATGGAATGAAAAACTACGAATGTAAAGGTAACTGGAAAAAAATAGTTTATCAAAACAAAGAAGGACATTTTACAAATTAATATGTTTTTGATTTACAGTACTTACTCATTTGTAGTTTTATGTATTTCCTTATAAAGTGCCTTGAATAAATAACCTTCATTTATTACTTATGAAAAATGTTTTTAAATAACAATGTAATTTTAGTTTTACATCTTTTCACAAAGATCCTGATCCTGCTGGGTCCAGGATACCAACACAACCCATGCTCACTCTTTTTGAGCAGCTCAAATCATGAACTACAATCTGCTTCACACGCAGCTATTAAATTTGATCTGTGGATCTGCACAAAAAATTAGAAGTGGCTTCTTGCAATGACATGCTATTTGATTGACCAAAAGTGGAATTATGTAAAATCTATTGGCTGCACTCCTGCTGATGAGTTGCATACTCATCAGCAGAAGAACATTGCCTCTTTGTGCAAAATGTGCTCGACTCCTTTAACTTAAAGCAACTGGTGTGTGCTGTTACTGGCAGTGAAGCCAGTGCTGTACGTGCCTAGTCTCTTGAAGTTGAAACAGAGCACTCGTCTGGCACAGTTTACACCTCTGCCTACAGCAAATTATTTTTCCTATGACAAAAATGCACACTCCAGTAAAAGAAAGTCTTTGATGATTGAAAGATGTTGATCTATTGTTACCTTCTTTATGAAGCCACCAAGAGCCTGGCATGCTTATGCTAGCATAAGCGCAGCTGACAGAAACTAAACATGAGCCACAGAAAAACACTGTGAGAAAAGTTGGAACTCAAGCTTGCCAGTGCTTGAGAAAGTGGTCTGACAAGCACATAGTATTAAAGGTTGCATCTGTTAAATGGAAGAAACCAGCACTAGACATTACTGCTGAAGAAAAGATGCCACTAAAAGAAGTAGGCAAGATGGTCAACGCATTCCAGGAAGCCACTAAAACCCATTGAAGCAAAAAGCTCCAACCACATCTCTCCTTCTCCCTGCAGAGGTTGGATTTCACAGAAATTAGACAGCTTAAAAACTAAATCCAATGCAATGAACATGACAGATAAGCATTAACCTTGATCACCATGTATCAACTTTCTCGATCCACAGTTTAAAAGCTATTTTGTCATCAAGGATCAAAAAGAAGCTGAGATGAAAGGCTTGTCCAGTCAATATGCAATGGATAAAAATGATCGCCTTGCATCCAAGAGAGCAGACAAACACACATCTCTAAGTATCTATGAGCTCTCTGACAGCAGTCCTTAGGATGATGACATGAAAAGATCTGATTTTTGATTTTCACAATGACTTAAAGCTGTATGCAACAAAGTGGAAGCCTTTAGGCTTTTATTGGAAAACACCAAGAGATCAATTGCCTAACTAACAGTTTTAGATTCTTCTGTTTGGCAGCAAAAGCACTTGAAAGAGAAAGACTGTACTCCAAAGCAAGGGATCTAGTCAAAGATCTGGGAACAAGATTAGGCTACACAAGAGCTGAACAATTCACCCTTATGAGCCATAAACTATGCCTGAGTAAGGAATAAATAATTTCATATTAATCTGAAGTGGAAATCTGTTTATTTTTTCTGTCCGCATTCGTCTACCCACTTTATTTTCCTTCTTCGTTTAATATTTGGTTGTTACCCATAATTGTAACATGAGAATGCTTCACTTCCATACCTTAGATTTTTTTATTTTGTCTGAATAGTTCATTATGATCTTTTTTTGTAAATAGGATGATTTAACCTTAAAACCTTAAATCTCTTTCTAAAGTTCTTTTAATTTTACCCGTTAGCACATAATCATCTTGGAGTAGTTAATAACAACAGAGTTGTAGTCCGCACAGAGCTGGAGAGGTGAGGTGCTGAACCACAGTACAGCAGCTCCAGAACCAGAGAAGGGACCGAACCCCCTCCAGAACCCACAAATCCAGACCACTGCCAATCCTAGTGAACAGAATACACAATACACTAACCGCAATGCTATAGAATGGCACAATTGAATGTGATTCTCCCTGTCAAACTGTCCATACCATTTTAGGCTGATGAAAACCAAACATTTAATTAAGCATAACTGCTACTCAACGGGTTGTAAAAAAAGGCTTCCGTTCCATCTGATACTTCAGAGGAAATAAATATTATGTAGGATTCCTAGGACTCCAGTAATACAGTACTCATAAATCTAATAAAATATGATTGAAGAATAACATTTTTGTTTGCTGTATTGTAGCATAACCTACATGAAACACACAATTTGAAATATTGACTTTGAATAACATTTTTAATGCTATCTTGCATTGTAACAAACATATACATTTTTACAGGTACAGTATGAATTGTGAATGCAGCAGTTTAGATCCTTTGAATGCAATGCCCATTGGCAGATATGTTTGCAAGCTTTGCTTTAGTTTCTTTCCAAGTGTGGGTTTATTTTGTTTTTATTAGATTTGTTTTTGAAGGTGAAGGATCCCACTTGACTTTACTGTGGTCCAGTTGTTTTTTTTTATGGGAATTTGCCACACGGATCACATATTAATGCTATGCTCTCTCTTGCCAGGGCTCCTTCTTGCATACATTTTTTTGTATCCGTTCCAGTGATGTTATACCTCAGGGTGAGCATGTTTGGACTTCTTGGTGCCCTACCAAGTACTGTAGACACCCTCAAATGTACAGTACTGGTACCTGCCAAACATGACCATTTTGAAACTACATTGTATTCAGACTGTTTATTATTTATAAAATATAATTGTGCTAATATACACGTTTGTATGTGATTATATTTGAGGTAGATTTAAAAAAAAAACATTCTGCTGTGAGCTTTACCAGCAGTAGTGGCAAAGAAGTCAAGATTAATAATAATAATGTATTTAAAAATAATCTAGTTCTTTCTGTTCATGTTGACATAGTATTATTTATACCCCATAAATGCCTTCCTGACTGAGTTTGGCATGCAGCCAGTTCTACTCATATTATCGGTATTTATACACTAGGCTCAGCCAAGGATAATATTTAATAAAAAATAGACCTTGGGGTATATAAAATAACTTCTTATTTATTTTTACGCAGTTGCGTATGTTTAATTTGAAAAAAAAAGAAAGCTAAAAAAATAATGTAAAAATCTTTATAACTCTCATAGTGAAAGAAAACCCGATGAATGGATAGACAAAATCAATTTTAGCTTATTATTTCAAATCTCTTTTGGACTCAATAAGACGTTTATCTCCTTAGTCTTTGCAGGTCAAAAAGTTGTTTATGTTATACCCTACTTTTAAAGTATAGTATTTTAATTTAAGAAATGACTGGAAACTCTACAAATATTAAGGTTTTCATTTCGCTTTGTTCTTTTTTTTATCTTTTTTTCCTTTGCTGTGCTGATGTGAAACGAAGGTTCTCCAAGTTTACTTCTGCATCCGGATATTAAAATTGTCATTGCGTATCTCTTTCATTTCCTAATGCCAAACAGCATGAGTTGCCACACTAAAGAAAAGGTCCGCTTGTTATAAATAGTATTTAGATTTACTCCATCTAGTGGACTGCCTGTGTAAAACCCATTTCCTATAAAATGGTACAAAACGTTTTTCTGAAATTTACTATATACAGTATATGATAGATTAACATTTAGAGGTTTTTTACATACATTCTAAGGTAGAAAGTAATATTAAATCAAGCAAAGAAAACAGCTGCGAATAGAATCCGGTAATTTTAGCAATATGAGTATTCTTGTTTTACCTCAAAGTGTAAAGAAATGTGCTTATCAAAGACAGCAATCCATTCGCAAAGCAATTCGTGTAGTGTTGAGCTTTACAATACACTTAACCAACACAAACGCACTCATCAAAAATAAACAAGTTATACGCTGGCATCTGCTTCAAGCATTCGGACAACAGCACGCAAGCTTGTGGCAACTTGTTGCCCTAAAAATAACATTTGCAATGAGAAACAAGTGTAAAGTTACAAAGTCATCCTGATATCTATAGTCTGAATACAGATTCTCCCTGTAGTACCGTGCGCTAAAATGACTTATTATATAAATCGATATTGTTCAATATACTATAAAATTTCAAGATTGGCCTAAAAATAATTTAAAAAGTGCACCTTCAGTAATGTCCATTGCGGTACAAAACGAAAAATTGGAATTGTAAAATAATTGTAATTTCCCTGCCGCATGTCGTTTATTCCTCGGATTTAACGAGCTGCTGGTCTTCATTTAAATCTTAAGAAAACCGGTACATTTTGAGGGAAAAAATACAGTATCATTTTACTTGAACATAACGTTTTCGTGTTTTGTTCTGGAAATGAAAATTAGAAACAATGTCTTCTTAATCTATCGCCTTTAAGGACAGTTGCATATTTCTATCAGATTTTAAACTAGTTAGCATGCAGTAGCTATGTATCAATGACATGTTAAGGTGTTCTACACGGAACTATCTCATTCGAAGCAACAGCTGTATTAGAGAAGAAGAACAACTTACTTTCAGAAGAGTAAAGAGGTAGCATGTCTATCTTGTAAACTTCTTTCGCATAATACTCCTCTTCACTCCTTTCCCTTTCACAAGTCGCAGCCCTCTCGTTAGCTTTCTGCTGCAGAAGGTCTCTTGTGCTATTATATATAGCGATTATTTCCCTGGAAACTTCTTCAGGTTCAGGGAAGTGTGAAGGTGGGCTAGAGAGCTTCAGCTTGCTCAGTATCTGTCCCTTGATGGCATTAATCCTTTTTTTCATGAATTTATCCATGTCGAGAGTACTGCAAGTAGACAAACTAAGAGCCGAAGTGGCTAAATCCAACGTTAAGAAAATACTCAGAATGTAGCAGTTCATCTTTTTAATGAAGTATCGTTTTCCTTTAAAACAGCGATCGAGGCGTGCATATGTTGTACTGGAGATAATATTTAAAAATTCTGCAACAAAATAGGATCAACCTCAACTTTTGTAGTGTTTATGTGGGGAGTCCATGCATTGATTAAATTCCCCCTCAATTCGAACTTACATTAAGTTGTATTTTATTATTCACATACCGAGCAATAAAAGCATACGAATAAGCTAATGTAGTGCGTTTACAGATGACTCTGCTAGCTCTCAAATATATATCAAAAATAAATATTTTTAAAGATTGTCTTAAAAGCCAAAATTATCCAAACGCTTCAAAAAATAAACCAAGCCTAAGTTAGTCCCTGTTTAGCAGAACCGACGTGAGCCCTGCCGATCGCACACACCTCCACCGCATCAGAAACGCTTCTGGAGTCCTTTCCAGCTCTGGTCTCTGCCGCTCACAGCACAAGTCCGCCTTTCAAGCTTAGCAGTTGAATTTCCCCCCTTGAAATTTACATGGACCCTGCATTGCCTCTTTTACCAGACTTTTTTTTTTGCTGGTTATCCAAATTGACCGAAGGCAAATTATTAATAAGAACAAATAGTGAATTAATCTCTACTCCTTTCCACGACTGCAACTGCAAACCGTTATTATATTCCTCCATCCATCCTGTTAAATTCTCGGCCCCCTAGAAAAGTAAGCTTGCCAGCAGATAACATCACCATGTAGCGAGGACAGAGGGACGCTGATATATAAGGGACTCACTTCACCACGTGTTTGCCTCCCAATGAAGTGACGTTGTGGTCATCATATTCAAACAGTGGACTCCTCAGCCTGCGTTACCCGGCTTTATATAAATGTAAGGCTGTAAAGATTGTGCCAGAGAAAATAAGTGGTAAAAAAGAGGATCTGGGTCCTAGCGCCTGCAGGATGCAAAAAAAAAATATTTTGGAAGCTGAATTTATTGAAAATATATTTGTAAGATTTAATTCAGGTATGTTTTAGGGAAATATCTGGTATATTCTGCTTCACTCCCTTAAGTATCATCAACAAGTCATAATTGACATTTGAACTTCTATTACCTGTTTTAGACCACGTATACAACCCGACAACCTGCTTATATTATGCAGTCCAATTTGACTTTCTCCAAAACCACGGACTCCAAGGGATGCAGTACGTCATATGCGACAGCTGTACCAGAGGTAAAAGCAGGGGGAGCAGAATATAAAGTTAAAGCTCAGTGAAGAAACAATTTCAAGTAGGTCATAAGAAATCAGGTAGTTCAAGCAGGGGGCTGCGTCAGCATGTGTAACAAGAAGAGGCTTATTCCGTGCCGAAAAGAGAAGAAAAGAAACACAACGTTTTGGCTTCAGGTGTTCAGGTGTTTCTCTTCTTCTCTTTTCAGCATGGAATAAAACTTTCCTTGTTTTTAAGAAAGCATGTGTCAGTGTTGTGGAGTGTTTGTTAGTCACTAACTTTCCGCATGTTTTCAGCCTATACCTGAGATCTCTTGTCTCCATTAACAGGAGTGTTAATGCTGTGACCCCCCCAAGTTATGCTGGCAGTTTAAATGTCATGACAATTCCTATATTACAGTGTGCCCCTGCAGGAAAGAATGAGACCTACTTCTTCATACCACCACATCTGGTATCAGCTTGACTTCATATACCTCTCTTCCAATTAGTAATAAGATCCAGTCTTACATGATTTCTGAGATAGATAGTTTGTACTCAATATTTATGTCTTTATCTTCAGTCTCTATATACTGTCACTGTATTCTTTCTCCTGTTTTAATATAATCAAAACTCTGCAATGGTATACGGTTATTCATTCCATCCATTCATCCATCCATTTCCTAACTGCCTTTTCCAATACTGGGTCACGCGGGTCGAACCTATGCTTGTAAGCAACCGGTGCAAGGCAGGGTACACCCTGGATGGGACACAAACACACTCACATGAGAAACCATCTTCCCAGACATCTTTTAACCTGCCAGTACATCTTTGATCTGAGGGAGGAAAACAGAGCACCTGGATGCAAACACAGGAAGACCATGTTGACAGCACGGAACTGAAAACAGGATCCCCACACTGCAAGGCAGCAATGATAGCCACCGTGCCATTGGGCTGCCCAAGGTTATCCATTCAGGGAGATAAAACACTTGTTACATTAGCATTAATCTTTGACATCCATCTTTTATATCCCCTGACCAAGGGGCTCATCTTAATTCACCACCCAACACTGTCAATGTGTTTTGGATAGTCTTCTTTATCAACCATGGTGACAGTGTGGAGTAATGGCTAGGGGTCTGAACTCTACAGGAGACACATGGGCAGAAATCCTGAGTGCACTGCTTCCATTGTACCCTAGAGCAGCGTACTTCACTTGGACTGCTCCAGTCAATGCCATTCGTTGTAAATGGGCCTCCAGGTTTGTTATTTCAATGAAATGATTCTAATAGAATAATTCAAGCTAGATACAACTTTCAAGAATTTAAGCTTTGAGAAGGCAGGACTTGAACTTTATTTTTAATTTATGTATACAGCAGGAAGATTTCTTTTTGTTTATAATGGGAAAGCAACTATTTTCAAAAGCTTGAACAAAAACATATCTTTATAAAGAGCTATATTTATTGTTATTTAAAACTAAAAAGTGAAATCCAGTAAGTCATGTCGGTGAATCTAAGTGGTTCCATACAGGAGTCTGTATGTAAATATGGTGAATAAATATTCCTTGAGCTATCACGCCCTCTAAAGGTTCATGCTCATTTTTCTCAATGAGTTAGTTTAACAGCAGTATGCACCAATGACAATAGTACCTTCATGAATAGAACAAAAACAGTATTTTGTGTTTATTAAGGGGACTTGATTTTTTATGTTTTTTTTAAATGGGGGGGGGGGGGTAAGATTAAAAGTGGTTAATAGATCAAAATTGGGTCTTAACACCAGCTTGCTGTGCAAGCAAAATTATAAAGATTAATGATAGGTTTACCCCCTAAAGTCAGAGAAAACTAAGCAAAACAGCACATGATTTATTTGTACTCTGGCACAGCTTTGAAATCAAGACTAGACATCAAGTTTATTAATACAGACAAATATTATAATAAGATGCACATACATACACAACATTTTACACTATTACTATACAGATATTTACAAATTTGTGAGTATCAGAGTCTTTTACAGGCACACTAAAATACAAACACAAAACAACTTAAAAGGCCGAAAACAAAATCATTTTGCCCAGGACATATTCTCTCTCCAAAAAATGCTCTTTGAATGAGAACCCATTTACTGTACCTATTCCAAATGAAGGACAGACTCTCTAGCCTGTGTAATCCACAAAATCAGTAACCACAATTTACACAAACAAGACTGGAAGAGGGTTTTCTTCCAGTCTTCAGATGAACTAAACAGAATCTGGTTTCTCGGTCTACCTGAAGTAGGTAAATACTATTGCGGTTCAATTCTCTCCTCTTACTCTAAACGGTCTTACCATATTTTCTTTCCCTTGAGGTCTATTTTGTCCTATGACACATTCCAGTGAAGACTGGCTTAATGACTTCACTAAGAATGTTTCGGTCATGTTTAAGGATTTCTATTCTATGACATGGCTGATTTAAGGTAATTAGATCCAAGTCAATTAGTACTGCTCTTGATTATTTAGACCTTCACTCCTGTTTACTGACTCAAGGACATAGGTCAGTCTTACATTACCACTAAAACCAACACCCACTGTTCTAAATTTACAGAATAAACATGATTTTTCTGTGAAATACAAATGTTAGCTAACTCCCAAACAAGCAACAGTGGTTTGTTATGAAGAGCACACATTTATACTGCAAGTTAGTATTGAATTCTCACAATTAATTTTATTTTGGCAAATACTGCAGTACATGGAACATGTTCAATTACTTTTTTTAATTCACAGCTGCATATTGTATTTATTGTGTCATTTTCTCATCACAGGGCTAAGACTAAGAACAATTACTAAGCAGAAAAGACCATTTGGCCCATCTAGCCTATTTGATAGTCAGCAGCTAATTAATCCAAGAATTTCATCTAGCCATTTCTTGAAAGACGCTGTGATGTCAGTTTCAACAACATGGCTCGGTAGTTTTTTTTTTCCAAGCTCGTACAATCCTTTGGGTAAAGACGTGCCCCCTGTTGTCTATTTTAAGTGCACTTTCATGTACTTTTAACTTGTGCCTTCTGGTTCCTAGAATATTCTTTGTTCTGCAGTGTAGCTGGTAGCACGTCTCAGGTCTGATTCCAGAGCAGCTACAGTACATGTAGTGACCAAAATTGTGCACAATACTCTCAATGAGCTTTTATAAGTGCATTATTGCACTGCTTCCCCGCATTGCCTAAAAGATGTAAATGAAGTCTCAACATATTTTTCTCAACAATATTTTTAGAACATATTTTAGAATCTTAGTGAGTCCCATTTCGCATTTACAGTTTATGTTTTTGCAAACTGCATTCAAAATCCTGCACTTGTGCATCATCTGCCAGGTGTTTTATCTAAACATTTCTGCTTCTACAGTGTTTACCAGTCCTCCTAATTTGGCATTATTTGCAAACTCGACTGATTTGTGACTATTATTAAACATTAGCTTGGTCATGCTATCTGATGGTCAAAGGTGTAAATTCAAGAAATTAATTAAAAGTTATTCAATGACCCAACTTTTTGAGGCTGGTATTACAAAATAGTTAAACCAATGTGAATTCATAACTTATAAGTCCTCCAGAAACAACACGCATACACTTTGTGGAAAGAAAAAAACATTAAAATATTTTAGAGTGTCATCCAACCTGAGGTGGTTATAAGAATAGTAGTAAATACGTATCATAGTAGTAAACATCCTACCTAGCTGACTGGCTGTTCTGTGAATCAATGTTGAAGCAACTAAAATCGTTTTAGTTTGCAAATAGATTCAATTATGTCATTTCAATATACAATCCATTACAAATCCAATTTGTTTTTGATGTCTACAAAATTTAACTGCCCAATGTTGCAGTTTTAGTTCCAGACAGAATCAACTCAGAATTTCCATTTTTCAATTATAACTCCATTTGCAAATCCAATAATATAGACATCTCCTTGATGGTGGGTATCTGGCATTTTCCAGGATCTTTTCAACATTATTTTGCAAGCCTGAATCAAAGTTTAAATGCCAAATCTGCACATAATTCAACGTTAATTTGCTAGCCTTTAAAAGAGAATGATCATACATATTACTAAAATTATGTCTGTATTTACACAATTTGTTGCACATCAATAACTTGCTCAAGAAAGTCATTTATGTAATGTTTTGCATATTCAGTAGTCTGGCTTGAGCATTGCATGCTTGAGAGTTATGCCACTGTGTCGCAAATTGGGCCTCATCAATTAAGTAAAATACTGCTAGCCAGTATCTACATTGAACCACTTAGGTAGCTTGACGCCAGATTTAAGATTAGCATTATATGGGATAAAGAGTGGCTTGCTGTAGAGGCTTTGCCCGTCATAATTTCTCTTGTTTTTGTGTTGTATGTCCAACAGCAGAAATGAGATGGGGAACTAGGAATGAACCAAAACCACAACACTGACAATATTCAAAGGGCCTGTCATTTTTAATTACATACAGTAGAAACAGCACTTGTGAAGCCCAGTGATGCAGCCATGATTCTACATGTGTATAGGTACCTTACGAGGAGCCGTAGTAGCTCAGATGGCAAGGGCATCTAGCTCCTAACCGGAAGGTTCTGGGTTCAATCCCAGGTAGGGGGCAAGTGATGTAGCTTACTCTAATTCCTTCCAGATGGCTCTCAGGTCCACTCAGCCTGCTTTCCAAATGAGTAGTGGGGGTAATAGGCTGGCCAGACTGTGATGCTGACCACATTAGCTCTACCTACAGTGTTGGATGATTGAGAGAATTCCCCCCCCCATTCCCCCATGGGCCTTTTTGTGACACAAAACCTATAAGTGCCTCATGACTATAGCCATAAGAGATGAAATGCTAAATTAAACCAAATCTGACAATCCTCTTATTCAATCAACATAAATTTCTTGGCTATGTTTGGGTTTCAGTGCCTCCATTCTCAGTAGGTCGACAGTAAGTTAATTGGCTTTCAGTACATTACAATGTTAACATGGGGAGATGCGACCATTCCACTTAGTAACGTTCCCAAAGTGAATTTCCTCACTTTTATTAAGACATGGAATCCTTTCAGCATAGGAACAGGTAAAGGATTATTCCACATGGAAAACAAAAGCTTGGAATAAACCTTTACCAGTTCCTTTGCAGCTTACCTACTTGAAATCCTTTCAGCATTATTAAAAACAGGGGGGAATAATTCTACAAACTGTATATTCTGTAGATCTGCTGTATTGCATATGGCCTTTGAAGTTTAAGAGGTTCATTTAAAGTTGTTGGAGTTCAGTCAGAATACATTTTTTCACTGTAACTATGACATTATCTAATAAAACTCCACAGCCAAAACCCCACATCAATGATGGCTTTTAGTGAGTCAAAACACGTTTTCAACACTTTCAACTCAGATTAAGCAGGAAAACAATTGATTTCTATGATACATATTTTCATTTTTGGAAATTTATCATTATAATAAGTATGCTAAATATAAATGTAAATAAGTCCAAATGCAATTTTTTATCACATACATTATTTACCACAATCTAGCAGAAATTTGCACAGCAAAGCAGAATATGAGATAAATTAGTCCTTAAACCACTACTTCATTCGGAAAATAATTTGACAAATGACACTTTGTTGAATTATAAAAATGGCAAAGTTCCTAGCCAAAGTATTGAGATTTTGTGCTCACATAATTTAAAATGAAAAGACAGAGCTAGGACTTACCTCTTCTTTGTTTTTAAGATGCTTTAGACTTTCCAGCAGAGTCCACAGTGAAAGACAGATTGATTTGCATTTGTACTCATCAATAAATTTTAAAACTCTTCATTTGTTGCCAAACAACCATGCATCACACTTGTCAAATTTTCAAAACCCCCAAGTTTGAAACTCTCATCTCTATCTTTTTAATTATAAACATATGTTTCCAGCACATCAATATATGTAGTCTGGTGTTTAAATCAAGATTTGAACTGATCATAGTTTTAGCCATACTTTAAAATCAAGAGACTGTCTACTTAAGTCCTTTGAACTTCAGGAATGGAGTACTAACTTCCCATCCACTGTGTACCAGTTTACAGGAAATTAAAAAAACATATTTATGATGATGCCAAATTTACCTCTTTTTGGATGACTTCCTTAATCTTATTTAAATGATTAGAAAGTGCAATTATGTAACTGTTTTAGAATTGTGATAATGTGCCGACATAAAATAGTTGAAGAATCAATTTTGATCCCTCTTTTATTGCCATCTTTTGGCTAATAGAAGTTATTCTTAAAGTTTTCACTCGAATTCTCTGATCAATATTTTTATTTTGTTTGTGTTACTGTGATCAAACCTAACATGGGTAAGAGAATAACTTTCAGGCTATTTTATTATTAATGAATATAAGCAAAGACCATAACGTGCACTAAACTAGAGGGAAGATTACAATCTCTTTCATGCACCAGTGTATAGTGAATGAATACAGAATATTAACTTTTGCTTTCACTTTTTAAGTTCAGAACTATATAGCTAAAACACTTTCTATTTGTGACTTGCACTGGTTCTAGTTACTTACAAAAAGTACATGGGGAATAATTTCAATAAATGGGTAGGAAATATAAAACTATGGACACAGGAAGTGCATGACGCAAAGAATAAGCAGGTTAGGTGAACAGAATACCTTGAAAAGTGGACAGATTATGTGAAAATTCACATCCTGATATGATATCGTGACAGATCTTTGGTAATCATATGAGAAAATGATCGTCTATGCTTTGGAGGCAGGTTAGCAAACACCAGCGTGACTGATGGCTTTTTCAAACTGATAAGCTATTTGGCAGGTATATCAATATGGTAAAATGTGGGCCAAACCATGAGAAATTGGAATTCTTATATACAATTGTGGACTTAAAGAATTCTGACTGAATGCAAATACAAACAACTGTACAGTAATAACAAACAAGTGTTACTGTTTTTTCATGAATTACCATACTTTGCACAATTAATTCACCCTGTATAGTAACTACAGGTATTTTATTTGAAGGGATATTACTCTTTTTTATTACATAAAACAAAGTCCTGAAAAAATGAACTGGTCAGCATAGCTTAATTAAGACTCACATTTGGTGAATTAATTGGTTTAACTACCAATTCATTGCCTTATAAAAAAAATTAAAAGCATTACTATTTCAAGTTACAGTTAAGCTGGAAAAAGTACAATGCCTGCAGGGACAATCTTTTTGTTTTTTAAATCATAGCCGTTTCTTTTAGAGCCTGCATATAAATGATAGTCCTCATCAGCAGGTAACTAAGACTGCACATCATGCCATGCAACTCAGAATGTAACTCAGATAGCTCATTCTGGAAAAACTAAAGTTTCCTTGAAGCTGAGTAAGAAAAAAAAGATACCTTGTATATTGTTAATCTGCATTGTTTCATTAAACTTTCCAGACTCTGATTTGAAATTGAGTTATGTTCAGCAAAACTGTTTTACTCAGCTCGAAACAGCAAGATTGCAGGGGTAAGTTAAGTTACACAGGAGTCACATAACAGGCAGATATGCTAGTGGATGACACTGTAACAGCTACTAAAAAGTAGATCAGCAAGTAAAAAGTAGAAAAATCTGGAAATGCCATTATCACTGTTTAATGGTAAATGTATTACAACTTTGAGCTGTAAAAATAATAGTGAAAAAATCCTGGGCAAAAATGTTAATTACATCTACAGCAGCCAAAATCAAAACGACTAAGTTACATGGTTCTAAAATAGGTACCGTAAGACAAAAACATTAAACACAAAATAAAACTGTTGCATATTATTGTCAAGTAACTTATATACCACTAAACAGTGAGCTGGAATCTTGCTGTCATTTAGAGAAAGAAAATCACTATCTTACACTATCTCATGAGCATTAACAAATTCCCATGTGGACAATCCACGTAAAGGTTCTCTAGAAAGAAAACAAATGGAGAGAAAGAGAGTTTCTCTCTAGAATTTTGACTTGGCAGAACCTGGTAAACCTAACCAGAAGAGTTTGTATGTGCCAAGTTAGAGGTCTTAGTCTTAAATCATTGTGAAGTCCATATGAAATGAAACCTTCAAAATATTCCAAGAATGTGGCATATACACAAAAGAAGGAAAACCGTGCTTCTTGACAATTTCGTAGGCAAAAAATGTAAAAGCAGTTCGAGTCACTGTCATGATGATCCTTTCAAGCCTTCAGTTCTCTTCCTCACTCTCTTTATCCCAGTCCTTCATGGCTGCACCCATCATGAAATCGTCACGCAATATACTCCAAGATGGCTTGTCTTCTGTTTTTATGCCACTCTATAAAAGACACATTTAAAAAACGTTTTACATTTTACTTTAAATTAAACATTAGCACATTTCAATATTTAATCATTTGAAAAGCTATTACTTTTGACAGCATTTTGTCATCAGTATTTATTGCAACATTTATACTACAGAAGACACTTATGGTAAAGTGACCATGTCTACTATAGTATAAATGTGAGCTACAGCACATTTCGATGCTATCACAGCAGCACGTTCTTAGAACTCTGTTTAAGAGTTGCAACAATGCTGTCCATTGAAAGTACACAGATTGTGTATGAAAAGGGCATTTCTAGTTTAATATGTGTATCCCCTTGGACAAATATTTAAATAACCAATGGCTTGCAACATCAGCAAAGAAAACATAGAACTAAATACAGTTCAGCATCTTTATATATCTATCCTGTAGGTAATTTTGCTCCACTCCCACCCAATTTACCTAAACATCAACTATATTTTAAACAGGATTAAAATGAACGCCTGGCTGCTTGCTAATCTTGCATGTAAAATCAGTAAAGACACGTGAATGTTGTAGGTATAAACAAAAAATTGCAAATTAACTCTCCCCTTGAGAAAGAAGTGCCATTTTGATTAAATACAAATGGTGCATACACGTTTTTAAAGCAAAATATGACTATTTAAACTGCATACCTTAATAAGTGAAAGAAGTTAAATGTCAGCAAAAAAAAAGCAAAATAAAAAAACAGATTTATTGATTGTATAAGAATATACCCCCGTGAGTCAATACTTGCTCCCTTGGCTTCAATTACAGTAGCGAGGTATTTTGGATAAGTCTTTACCAACAGCAGGCTGGTGCAATATCCCTGCATTGTGCAAAAATGCCCAGGATTGTTGATGACACATATAATAAACTGGATTCAAGTCAGGACTCTGACTTGGCCACTCAAGGACATTTACATTCTTCATTCAAGATAAAATTTCATTTTAGAAATTCAGACAAATCTTGGAGGAAAGGCTGGAGCAGGCTTTTCTCCCAGATTGCCTGTATTTGTTTCCATTTCCCAGTGAATCTTGACAGATTCCCAGTCCCTGTTGATGAGGACAAAGCTGCCACCTCCATACTTGCAGGAAAGAAGGTGGTGACTGGAAGATATACTGCGTTGGGTTAGATACTTTTTCATTGCCGAGAGTTGTAACAATTTATCTCATCTGAACATCTACCACATTTAATAAAAGATCCATCTACAGAACACACAAGAGTTTTAACATTTGAAGAACAATTTCCCGGTAAGGCTACACTGCTAGAATGTATCGCTATACTGCTGTCAAGTTTATATATATGTATGTAATATGAGAAATGAGACATTATAAGAAAGCAACAACAAAATACTTGCACGATTACAATTTGTCCTGCAAATAAGCATTTTTATTCTAGTTCTAAATGCTATCATTCTGTGACATGATAAAGTGTTAGTATTAAGCATTACATTTCTTATTTAATGGGAATAATAATTTAAAGTTAAAGATGTTTACTGTTACAGCACTGTAATATACCAGGTCCTATTGTAATTTGAGAGAAGTATCCCACCTGGGATTTGAGCCCATGACCCTCCAATCCAGAATCCAAAGCCTCCACACTGCCTATTTTTAGGCTAAGTACATTAATGTCAACACTTTTTATGCTGAGTACCAATACAGTACCTCCACATTAACACAAGAATCAGTAGCAATGTTGTATTTAATACAGTGTTAGATTTTAAACAAAAGTAAGAAATCACACAATCTGACTGGTGTACAAAATGGTACTAACTGTTAAAATCTTATTTCCTTTTATCAAGATATTTATCAATTTAATTATTCTGCCAAATAATATCTGAACTAAAACATTTCTAAAACACTGACATGCTAATCAATCATGTATATAGATCCTGAACAAATACCAAAATAATTATATTTAATTTGTTTAAAACACAGCACAAGATACAAAATATAAAATGACCCTTGTAACTGCAAATATAAAACAATATAAAAATAATTGTCTGTATCTTGAATAATTAACAGTGAACTACTTAAAACAAAATAAAAATACATATACTTACTGAAAGTAGTGATATCTCTGTTTTAAAATAATTCATGCAACTTTGATGTTTGAGGTTTACTGTTTTTTAAGTAAACGCATCATTTTGTCTTAACCTTTGACATAACCCCTCCTAAAGAAGCCGTGTTGAAGAAACAATGTTATGTTTCTTTTTTCTACTTTTCAGTATGGAATTAACCTTAACTTGTTCTTTATTGGTGTTATATTAAACAAGTACCTATATTTCTCCTACATTTTACTTAAAGTATGTTCAAAATATAATTCCTTTTGGATCATTGATCCTACACTGCCTTGAAAAATCTGGTATGCAGATCACAGCTGGATATGTTTTTTTGTTGCGGCAAAAAGGTAAGAAATGAGTGACATCCTCTATTAATCATCAGGAAGAATCTTAAAAAAGTTAATGGTTCCCAAACCACTTTCTTAAAACATCAGCTTCCAGAGGATCATCTTACATACAACAGCGCAACCTTGTGGACATGTGTAGGCAGTGAAATTTGTTTCAGGGTATATACAAGTGTTGAAATGCCAATAAGGGAATTTCAGAGATTATCTTAGAAATCACTTCTACAATATGTTTTTTTGATGATTTGACCAAACAAAAAATGGAAATGCTATTTATAAGAGACATTCCATTGATTGATAATACACATTTAAGATTCTGGCAGGAAGTAAATTCACTGTGACATCTTAAAACATTCAGAATTTAAACGAACATTCGTAATGTTCTTGCCATGCTTTTTAGAAAGCTTTACAGGACCAAAGTCACAAAAAATGATAAGAAAAGAATAAGCTGCTTGCATAGCAATGCAGCTGCATTGGCAAAACCAAATAAATGTCATATCCTGCTTATAAAAATAACACTGCAGCATGCTTAGTGGCGGAGAGGTGGCACTGTGGCTAAGGATCTGTGCCTGTGGCTGGAAGGTTGCCGGTTCAAATCCCGCGGCTGGCAGAGGAATCCTACTCTGTTGGGCCCCTGAGCAAGGCCCTTAACCCCAACTGCTCCAGGTGCTTTATAAATGACTGACCCTGCGCTCTGACCCCAAGCTTCTCTCCCTGTCTGTGTCTCATGGAGAGCATTAATGTTATGGCACTACATTCCAGCTCTGGTTTAAGCCTGATAAACCTAAAGTTTCACTCAATGTGTGACTTGAACTATTCCAACAATTTTTAATTCTATTATATTAATATAATATTGATTATATTAATATAAGAATACTTTGTTCATATTTTTTTATAAATGTGTTGTTGTTGCCCTACTGCTATTACTGAGGTTCTAGTTGTACTTTTTGTTTCTTACACGGTCACTTTCAAAGTCCTGTGAAATCCAAACCTTGGATGAAAACTCAAAACAAAGAAAACCTGACAAGATTATAAAGGTCCACAGCACTAGCGCCAGAATTAAAAGAATGATAGATAATGTGGTCTGGCTACCATGTTGGAATACATAACTTAAGGAATTTCAAAATTTGTTATTCTCTAAAACCAAAGATTATAGAGATCTGAATCTTCCATTTTTTTTCATATGATGTCTTTAGGAGATCAGAGTAGGATTTCTTTAGGAGACATTCAAGCCAACCAGACTGATGCCAAATATTCTTAATTAATTATTTTAACAGAAATACAGATCTGTTAGGGTATTGTTTGTATGTCCTGAAATAATACAGTGTTATTAAAGTAAAAATATATCAATAAAGCATAGCAGTTACATTTTTATTTAAGCTCTGTAGTCTGATTTTAACTCTGATCCCTCTGAACATATTTAGGTTCTTAGATCGATAACAAAAATTCTAACACTAAATGAAATAAATCACTATTATTGTAATGTTAAAATTAGTTAAAATGTTCTAATCATATTACATTTTCCCAACTACAATAATCAGCATCCCAATTCAAATGATAAGAAAATTAAAATTCCTTCTACCAAATCCCAGAAATGCAGAAATCTATCCAACCATCCATTTTCTGACAGCTTTATCCAGGCTTTAAAGTTTTTTTTGTATTCATTTATCAGTAACTAAAAATAAAGCCCACATTTGTTTACATTGTCACCATACTGTATGAATGTAATTTTAAAATATTCAATTGGAATAAACCTGGTGACCATTTAAAAACCATACTGTTTTACCAAAATATTCTGCTATATGCTTTAACTGATTAGCACAATAACCATGATGATTCTAATCTGTAGATTTTCCATTCATTTTGAAGACTCGCTGTATATATCCTAATTTAGGAAGCTGTATCCTCTTTGAAATCAGGATTTAAATTTAAATTAAATAATAATGTAACAAAACTAAAAAAGATCATATTAACCTATTAAATACTTTTGGTTGTAAATAATCAAAATTATTTGATCAGATTTGATAATTTGTGACATTGCGTAAAAAATGCAACAGAGAGCAACCAGTCTAAGATGCCCGAGAATGGCTAATAATTGGTTTAATCACAGCAAACAATGAAAAGTTTGAGTGATCAAAAACACACAAAATGTGTTAGCATGCGCCCACACAAAATCCATCTTATCTCTGTGTGAAAAAGCAAATTCTCGTAATAGGTGTCAAATACCTCACACAAAAGCCAAAGTTGCTGGTAGGTTTCTAGCCCTGACATAATTCATCAATTCAACTACTCAAACTTCAAATCACTGAGACAATAGAACCTTGTATATAATGCATTCAGATGCTAATGCAATGGAACAAAAATGATATTCTCATCTGTTTTCAGAGTTTAATTCAGTCAAGAATATCAAACATCTTCAAGGTATGCAATACAGCGATTTTAATTTCCTGTCCTGGTTTTCTGTTTTGCAGGGAAAACATGTCTAAATCCTTCTGTCATGTCAAGATCAGCATTTGCGGCTGATAAACACCAGTAACTGTTGGATACAACTAATATCCTGTATTTCATTTATAGCAAGGCTAATAAACTAAGAAGAAGAGAATGTATTTTGACATATTCAATATCTCAACATGGTTAAATTAGATAGCTACAGTTTCTGGACTTTTCTTATGCTCTTTTTTTGCCAGGAAAAAAAAATTCTCTCTTTCCTGTGTCTGTGTGTTTGTCAGTCTCTTTTCCCTGAGATCCACCTATTCAAATATCCTGTGACGGCACCCACTTTCCAGATATGTCACAAGCCATTAACACTTCTTCAGGAATGGTAACATCCTGTTTAGCTAGCACAAAGCTCACTCTATGCTGTGTAGCTATCCAGTAACCTTTGCTTAATGGAGGAATCCAAAACAATCATTGACAACAGAAATTAAACAGTGGGATGATCACATTTGGAAAAAAGTACTCTTTTACAGATTAATCCAGGTTTGAGTGATTTGATGATAATCAACAAGTTTGTTTAAAGCAAGACTGGAGAGCAGTATAATAGTCATTGCACAACGGCAAACCAATTAATATACATTAGATGTTTTCAGGAGTCAGAAGTGTCAGAACCATGTATAAAACCAAAGGTAATTTGATTGCCAGTCAAAGGTGTTTGCCAGCAGATAGGAGGCAGGTCATGACCTACCATGCCATTCCATCAAGAACCCATCTTATAAACAAGAATTCATCTATTAACATAACAATGACCCAAAACACATACACTTTGCAATGACAACATATTTAGAGAATAAAGATAACTTTTCACAAAGTCACAAAATGAAACTATTGAGGCCATACAGTGTCAAATAAGCTTTGGGTGGCAACCAAACAACTTGGATTAAAGTGTTACAGGACATTTCAAACAACATTTTACCTTCTTCACTGATTAAATGTAAGGGTACATGAAAACAAGCATTCAAATACATTAATAGGTCCTACAAGACTAGGTACTTTAGCCCTTATATATAATATATTGTTCTTGGGCTATCCTTTGGGATTTCAATTTATTTGTTCATCACATTTTTAAAGGCACAGATTTTATTCAGCACTGACTAGACTGAAATAATTCATCTATATGGCAACTGAATTGTGTGTCATATGTACACGCTGAATTTAAGACCTATATCACTCTTTTCAAAGTCAAAGTTTGAAAAAATTAGAAGATTTTCTATATAGTGATAAAAAGGACAGAAATACATTTTGCTTCAAAAACAAGCTTATTAATTCTAGGATGCATAAAGCACTTAAGTTCTGAACATAGACCTACCTTTTTGCTCTTCTCTAATTTTGAGACTGTTTGTGATGTCCCTGTTTCAGTCCCTCGAAGAACGTTAATGAAGTCTTTCTTAGAAACTGAAGACAACAGCTTTGCCCGCTTCCTCTCTGAACCCCCAGCCTCCTTCACTTTCTCATCCATATTCTTCTGGTGCTTCCGAACAGCGTTGAACAGCTGGACTACTCCCCTGAGAGAGGGGAAAAAAGAACAAAGCCGAAAACTTAACATTGTAACAGAACATCCTAAACACTGCAATGCGAATGCAGAAACAGGCAGTCAAATTCTCAAATGTAGTTTTGTCAGCAGAGGTACATGTTAAACAAATATTAACGTTCACTGTGCTGTAAAATCCAGTTACACATGCATCTTTATGTTAAGAAAACAGGCAGTGCACCTATATCGTATCTCTGGCAGTGACACATTCTCTCATTTAACTTACAGAAAAAGTGTGACTTAATAGCAGGGTATTAGAATTTACCTTCTGTGTTGGTACTGACAATATGCATATGATTGCTATCAATGAACTACACCGAATGCATCAAATATTAATAATCAGAGTTTCTGAACTCCAGTGATCAGGACTCTCAATAATCTAGGTTTCTGATACAAACAGCATTAAAAAGCTAAAATCTACAGTTTTTTTATAAAGGGGAAAAATATATTCCTATTTTTAAAGCAAACAACAATATTTTATAAATAAAGCAGTAAAAGGTATTTTCATAGACAACGATGGAGAAAAGAAAATGATACCTTGTGGCAATTCTCTGAAGGTTCCTCTCCGTCTCTCTGTCTCTAACAACATCTGGTTTCACCCTGCACATCATCTCCCAAGCCTTTTTCTTATCAAGCTGAAAGAACAAGCCTGAACTCAAAACACATCTTTCAAACTAAATTACAAAAAGGCTCATACTGTGCTGTACAAAATCAAGAAGAGTTGTCCATGTAGACCCAAAAGCGATAATTCACTGAGAAATAGAATCTATAGCTATTGTTTTACTAGCTGTAGTGATGTGCTGTGCTGGTTGTAGGATTTGTACAGCTCCTCCCCTGATGGGATTGGAGCACTTTCAGGCCGCCACCAGCCACAAGCTGCACAGCTCCTCAGACAGTGCTGATTTCTGATAAAAACCCAAACCAATGCATCGTTATAAATTGTATTTTTTAATCAGCTGCATTTTACTTGTCTTCCTACCTTTATACTTACATGAGAGTATCATTAGAAAACTAAAAGCAATATTACAATATTTCTGTTTTTTTTGTCATTCACAGGAACATCCAAGTTCTACAAACATTAATGTTTGCAGTTACAGAATGTATTAAACTGCATGTTTGCTTCCATCTTACTCAAATACAGTAGGCTAAGTCACTGCTGTCATGTATTCAGAATAAGAACACTATAGGTACAGCATGCATTACTTCCTGGCTAGTTCTCAAACACTGTCTTAAAAATGCTAATCAGCTGGCTGCAGACATAACTCTGCTTCCATAAAAGAAGTCATAATCAAATTTAAGGCTTCCTTCTGCCTGTGTAAACAGCAAAAGAAAGAGTGAAGAAAAATTGGAAACAGTTTTTGACTTATCATATGATTTCTGCCATTATTCTGGACGGCAGTTCATTATAGAAGCAGGTGCTCTGTGATTATGCCATGCTTCTTAATTTAAATCTCTGACAGAGCTAAAATATAGAGAATAATTACACCTTGGTTTTCTTGAACTTTGATTTTATCAAGAACAAATCCTTTTCTTTTACAAGAAAATATTCAATTGAAGCTCATGAACCATTCAAAGAAATTAAAAAATGAAAGATAAAACTGTGCACAAAAAAGACAAAACTAACTGTACACTAGCTATGTTAAGCATTCTGATCATAGCATTTAACATGGGAAGTAAGAGTCACCAAGATCATACCTCTTTTTTCCGTTCTAACTTCTCCTGTTTTTCCTTCTCTTTCATTTTTTCTAACTTTTTATTCTTGGTGAGTATTGTTGGTTTGTTCTCCGGCGTTGTCTTGTGCAAGACTTTGGCCATGGCCTCGGCCCAGCCAGCATTGGGGTTTCCAGACTCTTCCACCTCATCTTCGCTTTCACCTCCCACAGAGCCTTCACCACTGAGACTGCCTCCATCTGCTTCTCCTTCACTGGAACCATAGCTGTCCTCATTTTCAGCAGCTGCAAATCAAATTATTAACACATCAAACGAGATCATCTCAAGCAGCCGTACTGCTTCAGAAACTAAATGAAATAGGACACCAGAAACAGAAACAAATATATATGTCAGGAACTGGTAGGAAAAAAATTATGTCTTCATTGTCCCATTTTCCATGATATTCCCAATTTGTCTCTTCTTACTGTGTAAGTTAAAAACATAAAGAAAAGAACTGCAGCTTCATGTTCAGCGTTCTAAGATTAAGGTTGATCTCCACAATAATACACAATTTTAATTTTTAAATAATTTATATAAAACAAAAAGGTGCCATACGTGGATTAATTAAGGCCCACAGAATGACATTAAATAGCCACACAATGAGTTGAATGACCTCTGTCTGTGGGCATTAATAGTGGTTCACAAGGTTTCAGAAAGAAAAATACCTTTTCCTGTGAGGTTTCTCAGTTAAATAATGAATTTTAAGCAAAGACTTAACCATAAAGACTAAGGAGCTTTCAAAGCAGATCAGGGATAAAATTATTGAAAGCATGAAAATGCTATAAAAATATACAGGCTGAAGTAGTTCAAGTAAGTTGCTGCATCAGCATGCACAGGCTGCAAAAGAATAAGTAAAAGGTTTATTCCATGCTGAACAGAGATGAAAGGAAACAACGTTTCGGCTGTGGAGCCTTTTTTAGCATGGAATAAACCTTTTACTTGTTCCATAAAAATATATATGTCTCTCTATATAAAATATAAGTCTCTGAATATGCCTATGTACAGATGCAGCCATTCAAAATGCATGGTACAAACCCGCGGTACGGGAAAGCCACCACAGGGCACCAAAATGACCGACAGGGGCACTCGTGGTGCATTGGTCAGTAGTGAAAAGATTTAATAATTTAATCTCTTTACTGTGCACATTTTAATTCGCTTAGTATTGAATATTTATATGAAATTTTACCACTGAAGGAAATTTTAGTAGCTGAGCATAAAAAGAAGAGGAGCATAACGCATCTGAAGGTCATAAACGATATTAATTTAGGAACATAAACATTACTGTTTGTACGTAAACTGTACTGTGTACGGCTGGTCTTGGTAGTTTAAAGAAAAAATACACACCAGTCTTCCATTTCTCCCTAAACATTTTAAGCATGAAAGTTTTATGAAACTGTACCCAAATATACAATTGCTGTATAGAATGAATTTTAATTTAAAAAAAAAATATTTAACACGAAAATTAAGCTGTTTACATCTTCCGCCTGAGAACATAGTCACCTGTTGCTACCCAACGCAGAAACACAGCCACTAACTAGCAAAGAGAGGACATTAGCTAGCCAATATGATAAAGAAATAAATGATTATTTTGTTTATTTCTTTTGCACATTTATTTGAACATTTCCATCGAATGTGCAAGCACTTGGAAATGCCCATTTTCCATGTAAATAGTTCCCTGGTTCCGCACCCCACACCAAACAAATTTAAATGTCTAAATATCACAACATGATCAAATTTAAGTCATTTTAATAACAATGAATAGTCACCTATGCGTTACAATATAAACATTTATATTGATTTAAATCGCGTTTAAATTGCCTTTATTTAAAAGCTATAAATAAAGCTGATACTGTTTAGACTTTTAATTATTTAAAACTGTATTACAACAGCACAATGCACAATGCAACGTAAATCGGTATCTTTGTCTTCTGCGTAATAATGTTCACCTCTCTGTCCAGCAAATTAACAATAATAATAATAATGAGCTTTATTGTATATGGCGCCTTTAAAGGTGGCTCCTCAAAGCGCTTTACAAGATAAAAACAATAACAACAATAGTGTTAGGCTTTTTTTTAATAGAAATACAAAATGAAATATAATGATGTGTTCAGGCTTAGACATTAACGAAGAGCATAACACGTGGGCGGCGTAGCAGTCGGCTCTGGCTTTCCCATCTATACCGATGCACTGCAAGTACAACCCTCCTCTCTGCAGGAGTGCTGGCTGTGACGAATTAAACCGGTTTCACAGGTATTTTCAAAGTAGAAGGGGGCGAGATTTCCAGAACCACCCAGTAAGTACAGTACTTACTAGTTAAGAAAGCTAGGCTCCTCAATGAAATTGCTTTAACATGCTAATGTGTTGGTGTAACATTCCGGGCGTGGCAAGCTTCTAATGTCAGCCCGACTACGGCAAAAGGAACCCTTCTTTCATTGGAAGACAATGAACATATTCTAGCCCTAAATTAATTAATAGCAAACATGGTTTACATAAAATACCTTTTTCCAAGAAAGTTTAGCCTTTGTCACTAATGAAACCACTAAATAAAGACATAAATATAGAAATCTTAAGAAATACATGACTTTGCTAAAATGTATTTAAAAATAAAAACGATTACAAACACCAGCGGAGAGAGAGAACAGGGGAGGGATGTTGGTTTTGCATAAGGGGCGGGGCTATGGAAATGAGATCTATTTGGGAATGTGGAGTTACATGTTCTGGCTGTTTGTGAATTATCATTGTTGAGGTATTGATTTTGTGTAATGCTTTATAATGAAAATTGAGGTGGATTTTGTTTATGATAAAGAGGATAAACTGGGATGGGAGGAGGGTTTGGCTTTGCATAAGGGTCGGGATTATAATAATTGGAGGAACGTGAGAGAGTTTGCAGGCTATTTTTGGTTTGTATAACGAATAATTCGTACAAGATATTGAGATTTGTTGTTTTGTTGAGATTTAACTCCGCAAGTCTGAGTTCTTGTGTCCGTCCTATCTGAGCCCGAAAGTATTACAATATGTATCTTTATAGCAGGTGGTGTACAGCTTTTTAGTATAGATTACACTTTTCTAAAATGTATTTAAAAAATAAAAACAATTACAATCTAATCTTTCCACGTTTGATCCCAAGAAAAATAAATCTAAATGGGGAGAAAGCTATGCTGAAAGTTTATTTAGAAGACAAAGATATCAATTTATGTTGCATTTGTCTGATTGTGAATAAAAAAACACATATTTAAACACGTGTTTGCGATTTAAATCAAAATGTGATTTAAATCAATATAAATGTTTATATTGTAACGCATAGGTGACTATTCATTGTTATTAAAATGACTTAAATTTGATCATGTTGTGATATTGAGAAATATAAGTCAAATAATTGTCCATAATATTGCTATTCTATTTTTTCAAAGAAATGTCGCAGTACACGAATATAATCATATCGTTATTAATTTCTTTAGATACGAGATTCCATATTATATTAGCAGAAAAGCTTAAAATTCCCACTTTTTTACAAGCTATTTCACATGTTAGTCAAAGACTTCGATGCTTAAAATGTTTAGGGAGAAATGGAATACCGGTGTGTATTTTTTCTTTAAAGTACCGATTCCTGGAATCTGACTGGCTGACACCCTTCTGAAGTGGTTCCATAATATCTGGTATACGGAAAAGAAAGCGTTGATTTTATGAAAAATCAGTTATGAAATTATGAAATGCTCTGTTAAAAGCAAGGGAGTTTTTATGTCCGTTGCAGTAAAAGAAAATGCCTGACAAAGTAGGGCTTGGACAGATTCCAAGTGCTTGTACAAATGTGCTAAAGAAACTAGCAAAAAAAGTCATTCCTTTATCATTCCTTTATCGTATTGGCTAGCTAATGTCCTGTTTGTCAAAGAAAAAACAAAGTATTTTAGTTTAAAATGACAGTTAGAAAGAATGTGGACCAGCGTAATACTTTGAGTTTACAGCTTGTCCAAAGTCATTCATTAATACTATTAGTAATATCTTCGGTAAAGGCTTTGTTGCATAAATATTTCTGATAAAGGTAGGTTGTGTACTTTTGTCCAACTGAGCAATCTTGCTTTCATAAAATATATCAGCTTTTTAGTGACTGATGATTAATATGCTGTAATACACAGTTTAAATTTAAAAGCTCAAATGCTGTAGATGAGAGGTTAAGCTTTATTGGCTCCTCCTGGCGGTTTTACAAGGTGATTCCGGATACTTTCCAGCATGACGTCAAATTACGCGATATACCGCGTGATACTGCGTATTGATGCGACATGCCCACTGTGGTATACCGCGAAATACCCCACCCATTTTGAATGGCTGCATCTGAATGTGCACAACCTACTTAATCATCATGAAACTGAAAGTGCATCGTACTACCTTGATACTGCCTAGCTCAGGCACTTATTTCAAGGTAAGGAGAAAACAACAACTAACAATTTTAAAAGAGCTACAGAGTTCAATGAATGAGATGGGAGAAAACATCTATCAATCAGCAATTTCCAGAACATTTCACAATACTCGTCTATGTAGCAGGTGGGCAGGAAGGAAGCCATTTCTAGAAATAATCTTGTAAAAACTAAATATTTAAAAACTATTCATTACTCATTTGTGGACAAGTAGGGTAATCACGTTTAGCCTGATTTTAAGATTCCTAGTTACAAGAACCAATGCCTATTTAGACTCTTTAAAATACCTATAATATTCACAGCCTTGAGAACAGTCAAATACAGTATAACACAAAATAAAAACAGTCTTGCCATCTGTGGAACTAGAAACTTAAACATCAAACAATCAGACAAGAAGTACTGGGGGTTCTGGTTTTAAGGAGATGTAATTGCATTCATTTATATTTCTACTTTCTACTTTTGTTTAAGCCACATGCGACACTGCACAAAGACGATACTTTCAATGTATCATCAACAAAAAATCCTTTGTTGCCGAGCGTGACAGCAACGATTTATGGTGAGCTCCACACTATGAAACTATAGGAGCGCTTGGGAAGAAATTTGCCTTAGTTTAGCTGTAAGACTACCCATAGTTTTTTGTTAAACGATGACAGGAAAACTATACGTTTCTAATAAACTGTAACTAAAGCATGTTAAAAGCTGTCTAATGCAGGCTTTTGGTAAAGCATAATAAAATTGTAAAGTATAATATTTTCTGCATTAATTGAATACGAAATGATCTTGTGATTTTAATACAAGATCCCTCGTTTATTAACACTGTATCGTAAAGATCACGTCCCAATTTAAGCAGTGTTTGTCCGGGAAATAAACATGTTGCAATCTGTTTTGACGAATAACCAAAGCCACACGTTTTTATATATCCTGGAGTCTAATAAAACAATTGCTGATTTCCGAATTCGATTTTTATAATTAAAAGTAAACAACGTATATAACACTACATTTTATGTTACCTGTAGAAACGCCTAATTATCCATTAAAAGATGTTGTTTTTGTTGCTAATTTTATCACTTCAAAATTATCTCAATAATTTAAAAATCATTTAATGCAAGCACTCTAATCGTTTAATAATTATGCCATTTGTTAATTCTAACTAAAAAGGAACGCAAACAGTAGCTCAGGCAAAACGAATGTTTCTTTGAAAGTTTTGACAAAGGCTAAAGAATACGATAAACAAAATCAGTACCTATATATTGAAAATGATTACATCAACATAAAAAGTGTAAATATTATCATACAAAACTTTTAATGATTATAATACCATTAAATTTCTCCTCAGAGCTCCCATGTGTTATCTCCGTGGACGCAGCCATCTTGCCGGAAGTGTTTCTGTTGTGTCACGTTAAAAAATCTATAGAAACAAATGATTCCGTTTTCGAGTTCCTCAACATAAACTGTAAAACGAATATTATTTTTATTTTGCATTTAAAATCTGTTTATATCTATATTGCAATATAACATGTATATAATACTTTATTTTAAAACCAACACAAAACATTGAAAGATATACGCATGAAGGACTATGGTATCTACAGAGAGAACAATTTTCGTTACATAAAGTATGCACTGATGCTCTGATCAGCTCTTGATCCCATAGCTAAGTCTTTTCACAATACAGCTAAGATACTTTTAACATTCAATACGCAACATAACTGTTATGTAATTCTTGATTACCAGTATTGTGTGTGCATCAAAACATCTTAAAATTATTTTTAATACAGTATACAGAAACAAATGGTGTGTGAAAAATATGTATTGAACATAGAATTAAAGATATCAAACCTCAATAAATATCCAAAGAAACCAGAAGCTGCACCTCTCACAATTTGCAAAAGTAGGATTTAGTATTGGCACCTTAATATTTTGTAGTGTAATGGCTAGACATTTGAAAAATTTGAAATTTGTGTTTCTGTTTAAAAAAATAAGATAAACATCACTAGAATGCTACTCATAAATATGTAGTGATTATAAATACATTGTGTTACATAACCCATTTTAATATGTCACAGAGGTGACCGTCATTGAATATTAAGAGATTTAAAAAACACGGCTAATTTTGTTAAAGAGAAGTGACATACAGTACGTCTCATGTAAATTCAGGGTTTCATGTTGTAGATTAGCACTACATAGCAACATCTTCATAGCAGCAAGATGTGCTGTTTGATTTCAGTATCACCAACTCAAGCGCTTCATTGGAATTTATCCACAAGAGGGCATAGCCAGCACACTAATGCATTAACAGTTGGCGTTAAAAAAAGGTTGATTCAGGAAAGCCCGAAACATTTACGACATTTAAATTTTTCAGTTTATCTGTAGAGGGAAAATGCACATAGAAAGTGAATTTAAGCTTAAATTATAACTAGAATGTACACAAGTATCGGTTTTGAAAACATTCATCATTCACAAAGCTTACCTGTTTTCAGTGAGAATATTGTAATTTGAGAAGTAATGAGCTGTATTTGTCAGCAATAGTAAGCAAAGTGCTTAAAAAGCCTAAGGCAGTCTGTGTGTCTGCTAGAGCACATTAGAGATGTAGGGAAATATAAAGCTTGTATAACTCCAATAAAAGTGCCTCAATAAAAGTTCTATTTTTGTTTTGGTATATTTTTCAATGTGAATTTGAAAAGCATTCTTTTAATTGGGTAATTTTCTCAAACATACTGTATAGCTTCAGCATTCATACACTAACAAAAAGTCCTATATCTTCTGATGTTACAAATTCCAACAAAAAAAAGCTACTTAAATTGCCTGAGAGTATAAATTATGTTAATAACTTTGTTAATTGAAAAAATATTCTAACAATGTATTGGTAAGGTCTACAATTATTTATTTTTAATGAAAATGTTTCATGCTTTGAGTGTATACCTGCAGTTAGGACTATTAGATTATCATGCTTGTATATGACATGAGACATCCCCCAAGACAGTACATAAGAAGGATGCATACTCTTCCAAGTTAAATATTCTGTCCATGTTGCACTGTCAGTAAAATTAATTCAGAGATAAACTTCAGATTATATTTTACTTGACATGTGGTCCACAAATATGAAATATGAAATGATATTTTTTAATATTTCATGTATTTATGGTATTATAATTTTCTAGGTGTGCTGATGGAATAGAGACCTTATTCAAATTCATTGTGCTTTCCACATGACTTGATATATCAAATGTGGCACTAGCACATTTTCATTATGCTTTAATGATAGAAAATAAAATAGAATTCCATCTGGTATAACACTTTATTGCAGGAGAACTTTCTGTTATTCACCTTAGTTACCTTGCATCCAGTTACGTGCAGTAGAAATGTACTGTACTGTAGAAATTACATTAATTCTGTAGTCACTGTATACTTTATATAAAACGTATCAGATTCTCCAGTCCTTGTGGGGAGTTTTTGATGTTTCACAGATTAGATTATAACCTACGAAAGTTATACAATGTGTGTTAAAACACTGTGCATCAGTCCTTTGTCTAGCCTTTATTTTAATATTTATCTGAAAGTACTACTGGCAAATTAATTAAGTAGTAATAAGTAATAAGGTAGTAATACAACTCACTTTTGTTAAAGTAGGAGTCATGTACTGTACAGCATTTAGGAAAATATGTGTGGGTTTGGTTATTAATGTTAATACAGTACAAGCAGTATCACAAACAAGTCGAACAGTCTATATCACAAGCAAGGACCGTGTCACAGCTTTAGGTCAGCATCATGTTGTGAACATGATACATTCATTGAATTATGTCAGAGATCAAAGCACTCAGAAAGTTAAGAACTATAGTTCTTAAAGATACAGGCTTTCTCTAATGCACAGTCACAACATATTGTCAGTTGTGTTTTTTAAATATGAATGGTTGGAAAAGTGTATTGTAAGAAACATTGTACAAAATGTTTCTCTATAAACCCAGTATTTAAATCTGCAACCCTGGAACCATGTAATTTCCGATAGCTGTACAACTTAGTTGCAAGTTTGAACGTTTTTATAATGAAACATAATAATTAGTAAAAACTATTTCCATAAGTGTTACTATGGAACACATTATCGGCATTATTATTATAAATTAATATTATAAAACCACAGATTATTTTAAAATATTGGTGGCGCTGGGGTCCTGGGTTTAATTGTGTGGTTTTATCTGCATGAAGTTTGTATATTTTCCCATGTTCACATGGGTTTCCTCAGGATGCTCAACTTTCCTCCCACAATCCTGCATTGAATCAGTTTTTTACCTGAGCTAGAGCTTAGCTTATCATAGCACTTTTACAGTGAACAGTTTTTTATATAAACATTGTATTTTTTATATTTCCTTTTTTATGTTCAGAACAACAATGGGTTCTGCTTTCATGTGACATACAGTATAAATACATAATAGAGAACAAAAAGTATTTAAAATACATTGAGAACAAAATTTGGTTGCTTAAGGATGACTGTACATTATGTATAATTCACCATATAGTCACTTAAGAAAAAATAAACAGGTTTATGGACATTCACAAGCTGCTTGACATTAGCCCTTCCTACAGAGACCTAATAATAATAATAATAATAATAATAATAATAATAATAATAATAATAATAATAATAATAATTGCTTACACTTACAGTGCCTTGCGAAAGTATTCGGCCCCCTTGAACTTTTCAACCTTTTGCCACATTTCAGGCTTCAAACATAAAGATATAAATTTTTTATTTTATGTGAAGAATCACCAACAAGTGGGACACAATTGTGAAGTGGAACGAAATCTATTGGATTTTTGAAACTTTTTTAACTAATAAAAAAATGAAAAGTGGGGCGTGCAAAATTATTCGGCCCCTTTACTTTCAGTGCAGCAAACTCACTCCAGAAGTTCAGCGAGGATCTCTAAATGATCCAATGTTGTCCTAAATGACTGATGGTGATAAATAGAATCCACCTGTGTGTAATCAAGTCTCTGTATAAATGCACCTGCTCTGTGATAGTCTCAAGGTTCTGTTGAAAGCGCAGAGAGCATCATGAAGACCAAGGAACACACCAGGCAGGTCCGTAATACTGTTGTGGAGAAGTTTAAAGCCGGATTTGGATACAAAAAGATTTCCCAAGCTTCAAACATCCCAAGGAGCACTGTGCAAGCGATCATCTTGAAATGGAAGGAGTATCAGACCACTGCAAATCTACCAAGACCTGGCCGTCCCTCTAAACTTTCAGCTCAGACAAGGAGAAGACTGATCAGAGATGCAGCCAAGAGGCCCATGATCACTCTGGATGAACTGCAGAGAACTACAGCTGAGGTGGGAGAGTCTGTCCATAGGACAACAATCAGTCTTACACTGCACAAATCTGGCCTTTATGGAAGAGTGGCAAGAAGAAAGCCATTTCTCAAAGATATCCATAAAAAGTCTCGTCTAAAGTTTGCCACAAGCCACCTGGGAGACACCCCAAACATGTGGAAGAAGGTGCTCTGGTCAGATGAAACCAAAATCGAACTTTTTGGCCACAATGCAAAACGATATGTTTGGCGTAAAAGCAACACAGCTCATCACCCTCAACACACCATCCCCACTGTCAAACATGGTGGTGGCAGCATCATGGTTTGGGCCTGCTTTTCTTCAGCAGGGACAGGGAAGATGGTTAAAATTGAGGGGAAGATGGATGCAGCCAAATACAGGACCATTCTGGATGAAAACCTGTTGGAGTCTGCAAAAGACCTGAAACTGGGACGGAGATTTATCTTCCAACAAGACAATGATCCCAAACATACAGCAAAATCTACAAAGGAATGGTTCACAAATAAACGTATCCAGGTGTTTGAATGGCCAAGTCAAAGTCCAGACCTGAATCCAATCGAGAATCTGTGGAAAGAGCTGAAAACTGCTGTTCACAAACGCTCTCCATCCAACCTCACTGAGTTCGAGCTGTTTTGCAAGGAAGAATGGTCAAGAATTTCAGTCTCTCGATGTGCAAAACTGATAAAGACATACCCCAAGCGACTTGAAGCTGTAATCGCAGCAAAAGGTGGCTCTACAAAGTATTAACGCAAGGGGGCCGAATAATTTTGCACGCCCCACTTTTCATTTTTTTATTAGTTAAAAAAGTTTCAAAAATCCAATAGATTTCGTTCCACTTCACAATTGTGTCCCACTTGTTGGTGATTCTTCACATAAAATAAAAAATTTATATCTTTATGTTTGAAGCCTGAAATGTGGCAAAAGGTTGAAAAGTTAAAGGGGGCCGAATACTTTCGCAAGGCACTGTATATAGCGCTTTTCTGGACACTCCACTCAAAGTGCTTTACTGGTAATGGGGACTCCCCTCCACCACCACCAATGTGCAGCATCAACCTGGACGATGCGACGGCAGCCATAGTGCGCCAGAACGCTCAGCACACATCAACTATTAGTGGGGAGGAGAGCAGATTAATGAAGCCAATTCACAGATGGGGATAATTAGGAGGCCATGATTGGTAAGGGCCAATGGGAAATTTTGGCCAGGACGCCAGGGTTACACCCCTACTCTTTTCGATAAACGCCCTGGAATTTTAATGACCACAGAGAGTCAGGACCTCGGGTTTACGTCTCATCCGAAGGACGGCGCCTGTTTACAGTATAGTGTCCCCATCACTATACTGCGGCATTAGGACCCACATGGACTGCAGGATGAGCGCCACCTGCTGGCCCCACTAACACCTCTTCCAGCAGCAACCTTAGTTTTTCCCAGGAGGTCTCCCATCCAGGTACTGACCAGGCTCAGACCTGCTTAGCTTCAGTGGGTTGCCAATAATAAGTAGTCCTAAAAGAGCACACTTTGAAATCAACATCCAAGTTCAACTTGTAGCTATCAGAATATTCTACAGTTCTCATCCTCTGCTGCAGCTGCACTTCATAAAGCCTTCTGTCATAAGGAAAGCATAAAGATAAGAATCCAGATTGCCTGTACTCAGCTTCATGTAATCTTAGGTTAAGTCTGGTAAATAGTGTTATTAATCCTAATTAAATAAGTACTTCCCTACAGCAAGGGTATAGTTTGAAGAGTTTGTATAAGCTTACCCATACTATAAGAGCAGAAATACATATAAAATATATTTCCTACAAATTCCAGTTTTGTTTTTTCTTGAGGTGTTAGGGGAATGGTTCTCAGTGTCCTCCAATTCTGGTTCCAGTTGACTTCTTAAGCATAGTCTGATTGCTTTCATTTTTCTATGTGAGGAATATGTTGAAAGTTGTTTCCAGATCTTAAAAAAATGAATGGGATTTGTAATTGGTATTACAACTGTATTTATCAGGGTGTTTTGTTTTTTGTTTCAGCTGAGTTCGGAAGCACAGAAATCGGAATATATTTCTATTTCTATTCTTCAATATTAAAAAGTCATATAGGATTATAATTGCTAACATCCCGGACAGGTGTCGCATCCAATCCAATTTCCTGGAAATCTGTACCGCATTTCAGAGGGTTTCCTGAGAATACTGAAATGGATATGACATTTGTACATTTTTCCATGTTTCAGATGGTCCCATATTCAGCTGTGTAATCTCCAATGTAAAACATTTGGACCGCTAAAGAAAGCCTCTTTGTGGTATAGATTGGTAGATTGTCATCACCACCTCTGCTCATAGTAAATTGATCGCAAATTAAGAGCTTCTTAAGGAAAAAAGGTGAGAAAACTCCTAATGAACATGTAATAATAAATAAATTAATTAAATTATGAAGTTAAGGAGGGACCGCAGAAGTGTATTTGGAACCGCACAGCTACCCAACTCATCATCAGCAGAACATTTTGATTTCCCTTGGGCCTCTTCCTCAACACAGCCACACAAACACTGGCGAACAAGGAGACTTGGAGAAGCATTAGGATCATCGGGAAAATCGTTGAAAATGTCTTCAAGGTGTATTACAATGCTTCCCTTTTTAAGTAATCAGTTGATAGCGGATGAGATATACAGTAAGTGTTATTGTCCTGTTTTTTTTAAACATTTCAAAACTAGGCATTCAAGTGATAAATTGTTGAAATAAAGACCATTTTCGATCGTGGAAACTGACCATATTGTAATTAGGAAATGTTGGTTATTATATGTATTGTATATAATATTGTTCTATGCATCTTTTTGTGTTATGCTTGTGTACGTGTCTCATTTTATGTCTCTTTAAATGCATTTTATGAACTGGCCCTTTAAATGTACCTGTTGGCAAGCACTGCCTGCGCCTTCTCTATTGAGGAGCGATGGGTTAAAATGTGGATTGAGGAAAAAGCTTATTAGACGTGATGCCGTCTACTTACTGTAGATATGGGGAGCTCTTGATTTAAATTCCTCAGTGACATTACTTTTGTTTTCTTTTAGAAGAATGTGTGTGCTTGTTTTTATTACATCCACTGCCTTTTGGATGTATTGATAATTAAAACTATTTTATCCTTCAGCAGTTAATTACCTGGATTTTGCCTTGTGGAACCTGCGTTATACATATTTTCTCTTCAGAAACTCCTTTTAAGGCTGCGGAGATTGCCTGAAGATTTTATAAAATGGCAAGGTTTTATATTGTGAATATTTTCTTTTGAGGAAAAAAAAGCTCTTCAAATACGTGCCTCGGAAAGGAAAAACTTGAATTAACAGTTGTGGTCATTCCACCATTTGTTGCAAACATACAGGAAGGATGCGAGAATTGATTTTGGTGGATGTAAAACCATAGACTTACTTTTCCTGTCTTTGAAGTCTTATTTATATAGAGAGATTTTATTTTCGGAATGATGTTTACTTTCGCTGCCTTTTGCTACATGCTTTCGCTGGTTCTCTGCGCTGCACTGATCTTCTTTGCAATCTGGCATGTAAGTGCAGATTTAAACTCTTCCTTTATAATCACATAAAAAGACATAATGAAAGAGGAAGAACATAACATGTAGCTATGTGTAAGTTCCATGACAGGTTTCTTTAATTTCGCATTTGTGGGTCTTTAATTCTTTGTGGCTGTTGAACACACCAGTAAAAATGGGACACTTGCTTGTTCGTTCATGCTTGCTGTACTATACATCGGAACAGGAATCACTTAGAAAATGTAGGAATTTAACAACAATTTTAAAATATGTTCACATATAGAAGCATAATGGTACATAAGCCTTTTATGAATTAACTTGGTATGAAAACAATCATATATTATTAAAAAGTAATTGTAAATGTGCAACCGTTTTTTTTTACAAGTATAAAGACTTTATTTTTTCTCTTCAGGTAATACTGAAATATAGGCGCAATATACATCATATCTGGAAATTATTATTGACCCTATCAGTCTAATGTCGAATAATGTTTTCATGTGTGACTAGTGATAAAGTAAATTGTATAGTATGAGACATTGTTCTAATTCAAAGGTGTCATACAAGTTTAAATTATATTATTGTATTTCAATCAATCATCCTGAAAGTTGTCTATGACTATTTTTGTCTTAATTGCAGACGAACATTCAGCTTTCGTGTTTGTTTTAGAATGTTATCTGTTAGAAAAAAGCAAATATTTTCTCTTTTTTCTTTTAAAAAGTGGATTCTCTTTAAATGGTATTGATTTGCGTGTTTTTGTAGTTAAGAGCCTTCCGTATATAGATATTACCAGCAGTGGTACACTATTGATATCGATGCACATTTTTAGCAAGATGTTACACAATAAAGCGGTCAGAATAATGAATTCTTCATTCTCAGTCAGCATCAGCACGCTTGGGTATCTCAAGGTTTATTGAGAAAGACTGGGCAATACGCCTTAAGTCATTGTAGTCTCATCAGCTGGGGAAACCTGCTCTCTGAACTCGACCATTTGTCTCCTGCCTTTTTACGCAAAGGCAAAGCATGCACCTACTATCCCAATAAAAAAACAAAACCACTCTAATCGACGAAACTATAACACTGAAACGTTCTACGAACAAATAGTGTAAAAATATTACATTATAAATTGAGACACGGAGTCTTTCATGCTCAGTTTTAGCTGTAATCTACTTTCAAACACATTATATGTATACCAAGCCACTAAGACGTATTCCATTCACATTTTATTCATATACAGCTACAGTCAATAGTGTATATCTGCATGGTAATAGGAAAGATAAAACACTTTTGCAAAAGCCCCTTCAGAGTCAGTCTGTGGCAGATACTGTACAACCATCAAGCAAAATGAACTAAAATATTTTTGAATCAGCTACTGTTTATTAGACTTTCCTACTATAGGTTTTTGTGATGATTTGCTTTTCTAGTACCTTGTAGGTTTTGATCTGTTTTTTTCTGTTATACAGTATGTTTGAATAACATGCTAACCCTCACTGAACCTGATTTGAATTCAATTCAATTCAATTCAACTTTATTTGTCATTATACTTACACGGGTGCATAGTATAGTGAAAAGTGTTTCTCATTAGTCATTCGGGTGCAGTATATAAATAGAACAGAAGATAAGACAATAGACAGTAACACAATAACAATTAACAGTGTAATAAAAAATGTGCAAATACGCAAACAGAGAAAGGTATACAACAGGACAAAACAGTGCAAAAATAATTCAGGGAACAGTGCAAAAATAATACGGTGATTAATAAATATTACAACTGGTACAGTTGTACAGTAAGTACAATTTCGGTTTACATTCAGTTGTCTTGTATGTAGTGGTGTTGGAGTACAGTCATTGGAGGTACAGGAAGAAGTGAGGAGAGATCATAATATGATGGGAGGGAGTGGGGGCATCACCACCTTTACGGCTCTGGGGAAGAAGCTATTTTGGAGTCTAGTTGTGTGCGACTGGAGCATCTGCAACCTTCTGCCATATGGTAGGACAAACAAGTTATGACTGTGGTGAGTGGGGTCAGACATAATATTAGTGGCATTTTTTTAAATGTCTGGTGTTGTAGATTTCCTGGATGAATGGTAAGGCACTGCTGATGATGTGCTGGGCAGTTTTGACCACCCGCTGCAGTGCCTTGCGGTCGGATGCGGTGCATTTGCCATACCAGGCTGTGATGCAGCTGGTCTGTATGCTCTCCATCGTACTGTTTATCTGTAGAAGTTGGTGAGGATCTGTGGATGCAGACGTATTTTCTTCAGCCTTCTCAGGAAGTACAGCTGCTGTTGTGCCTTCTTGATGAGACTGGAGGTGTTGAGTGCCCATGTGAGGTCCTTAGAGATGTGAACACCTAGGAATTTGAAGTCATTCACCATCTCCACCGCAGACCCTTCAATGTAGATAGGGGAGTGAACTTTTCCTTGTCTCCTGAAGTCAACGATCAGCTCTTTGGTTTTGCTGATGTTGAGACATAGGTTGTTGGTTCGGGACCTGTCTGCAAGTTGTTTTATCTCCTCCCTGTAGGGAGTCTCATCATTGTCAGTGATCAGGCCCACGAGTGTGGTATCATCAGCATACTTGATGATGGTGTTTGTGCTGAACGTGTCAGTACAGTCGTGGGTGAACAGGGAGTAAAGCAGTGGGCTGAGCACACAGCCTTGAGGGGCACCTGTGTTAAGGGTGAGTGTATTGGAGGTGAGGTTGCCGATCCTGACAGTCTGGGGTCTGCTGGTGAGGAAGTCTAGGATCCAGCTACAGAGGGTGGTATCTGGACCTAGAGCCCTGAGTTTGGTAGCAAGTTTTATGGGTATGATGGTGTTAAATGCTGAGCTAAAGTCAATGAACAGCATTCTTGTTCCTTTGATCCTTTGATCCAAGTGGGTTAGTGTGGTGTGTAAACCTATAGAGATTGCATCCTCCGTGGAGCGGTTTGTGCGATAGATGTTTTAGGAATGCTGGCTTTGATGTGTGGAATAAGTAGTTTTCAAAGCATTTCATTATAATGTGGGTGAGTGCAATAGGGGGATAGTCGTTTAGGCATGTGGGTGCTGATTTTATTGGTACTAGCACGATGGTGGTTGTCTTGAAGCAGCTAGGTACAGTAACCTGGGCCAAGGACAGGTTGAAGATGTCAGTACAGACATCAGCTACTGTATCTGCCAGGCACATGTTTTAAGTACCAGCCCAGGGATACCATCAGGTCAAGTAGCTATTTGTGTGTTAACTCTACTTAGTGATTTCCAGACATCTAGCTTGGATAGTGTGGGGGGTGGGGTGGCAGTGAAGTCAGTGGTCCAGGTGGCCCAGGTGGCTGGTTCAGGGTTATGAACTTCAAATCGTGCAGAGAAGGTGTTAATCTTGTTTTATAGCACATTAGCATGTAGAGAACAACAAACAACATCCCTTTAAAAAAAGCGTTTCATTTTTTTTGGTCCATATTATAAAATTCTGATTAAATGTTTATAGACCTGGGGTGTTGTCTGTTTCTCTAGTCACAGTGTTTTTGAATGACCTTTTGTAGGCAGACTTGCCTTCCTGGAGATGAGAACTGTTGAGTTCACGTCTTTCACTTTTCAGTGAAACAGGTATTCTTCAGTCTCATCCTCAAGAAAGACATTTCACCAGGAGAAGTTCGCCTTTTAATGTGCCTACGGATGTAGTTAGCTGAAGTGCTGTAACTACTGAGACATCTTAGCTATAAAATGAAGTAGAAGCTTGACATTATTTTATTGGTGTCAAATGCAGATGTCTTTCCTTCTGCTTTAGACATTTAAATAGCTCATTGGTTGTTTAATGACTAAGATAACCAGTCAAAACACAGATAATGACCAAAGAGAATAGCTAACATGGCATAAATGTTGAAAATCGGTAGTGTGAAAACATAACAGAACAAGATTCAAGAGCAAGAACGAGGCTTGCAAGAATGAAATACTCATGCTGTATTAAAGAAATTAAGATGCATGTCATCTTACCTCACTTATATCACCTTATCTTACTGTGTGTCACCCAAAGAATACATTTTCTGTGCCTTAAATAATGATTATATTTAAATAATTGTTAGTAAAAGAAAAAAAATAATTGAAGGGCTGCACATAAAAATAATACAATCTTATAAATATATAGATGAGGAATATCTTGGCAGACTTTCATGATTAATTTGGTTATTTGCCAAACCAGTCAACAATTGGTTCTGTCTCTGTCTTTTTTACACATAACCTATACTGTATATAGTTAGCAATCCTACAGGTAACTGACTGCATGCACTTTTGCAATTAAGAGGAATGTGATTGATCTAATATTTTCACACTGTTACAATCTATATGAATTATCTTTAGTAGTTAGGTCTCTAATTTCCCAGTGCATTTCTGATGCCTATTAGGTTTGCCATGGTAAGGTGGCAAATGAGAAAGTGTTGAATACTTGCCTTATGAATTTTCTGCACTATTGATTCCCTGTCGCTATTAAAGGCAAATATTTTTTTTTGTGCAAAATATTTAAATTGCTTAAAGGCAACAGAAGGATGCCACAGAGGCTCATGAATCCTGAGCTTATAGAAGTATTACACTGGTAGGTCTCTAGCCTAGCAACACCTAATAAATTTGAACTGAGGTTCTGTTCTCTTACTATTAGCACCATGTCTCATCATAGATGCCACTGCAACATTACAATAAAGGATGATTCTGTATTTGTTCTTACAAAATTCAAATATACTGTATATGATAAACACACTTATATACACTTATACATATGATTCACTTATATTAATAACAAAGTTAAAATGACAAATTTACAGACTATAAGCAACAAGATGTGTCAGATGGACTTAAGTTAGTGGCAAGTAATAATATCTGATATGTTAGTATGGCCTCCCCACAGCCACATGCAGTGCTTGATTAAACCTGATGATCAGTATACTGTGTATTGTGAGCAAGTCACAAGTTTAAGACCTACAGGGAGCCTATTCTATTTTGTATACTCAGGAGCTAGTGGAAGTTTGGATTTCATTTATAGGCCCAAACTTTATAACAGAAGTATTTTAAGTTAATTCCTTCCCAAAATGATTGTATTTCTATCCCAGACCTTTGCAACATTATGCAAGAAGATGGGGAAGTACCTAGTACAGTGGAGTGTATAAGTTTAGAAAGTGATATGTTTAGCAACATCCATCCATCTACCCATCCAATTTCTAACCGCTTCATCCATTTCAAGGTTGCGGGGGAGCTGGAGCCTATCCCATCAAGCACTGGGGGCAAGGCAGGATACACCCTGGATGGGATGCCATTACATGGCAGGGCACACAGCACACAGACACAAATGCAAACACATTCACACCAGGGCCAATTTTCCCCAAAGCCAATTAACCTACCAGTACCAGTATGTCTTTGGACTGTGGGAGGAAACTAATGTACTTGTTCCACTGCAGATAGTACCCAGGTCCATTGGGGCCCATTGCTGAGGCAGCAATGCTAACTGCTGCTCCACCATGCTGTCCTGTTTAGACACAGGGCAATACAAATAAAGCTTGACTTGAGAACTGTGTAAAAGAACAGGAATTTGTTTTATATCTGTATTGTCAGAAGTATTTTACCTAAATTCAGTTTCATTATGTTAGCTTGGCCCTTTAGACACTCCTGGACAAAACAAATACTGTGAAAAATATTGAAGCATATTTCTGTGGCATATGGAACATTTTCCCTAGCACTTGTGCTAGAGTACATTTAGTGTCTAGATGCAAGTTGCAGTAGATTTAATGTATTTCAATTTGATTTTTTAAGAAAAAAAATTACAACTTTCATAAATGAAATTTCAAGGGGCAGAATACCCTGAAATAAATTACAAGGGGTTATATGTTTAAGAAAATGTTTCAAAATTTTTGGTATTTTCAAATTTTACACAATGTATTTTAAAATGAAATGATTTAGACTGGGGAAGGGGGGGTAATTAAAAGGCCATGTATTCAACACATTTAGCAAGTAGTTCCCAAAGTTTGTTTCCATCCATCTCTGTATGTCAGTTTTACTTTTTAAAACACTGGGCCAGCAGATGTATAAAACTGTCAGTTCTAGTCATTGGTACTCATAATAATCTTCAGATCTATCTGTCAGTGTGTCCTGTCTTGTCCAGTGAATAGAATTCTCTGTACTGCAATAAACTCTTTTGATTGACTCACAATGCTTATTAAGCAATAACTTACAGGAACACATCACTTTGATTGTCACTGTAATTACCCACTGTCTGGCATTCAGCAAGAACTTCAGTTGAGAAGTCTCAAACTTAGGTGGGAAGAACTCTATCATATTACTATTATGTTTTTTGGTACATTTCATCATAGTTTGCACTAGAATTATAACTTGTACTCCTCTTAGTAGACCTCTCTTCACTGTTCTGATGTGTCAATATCATATTTTATGGAGCCAAACTTTTTTTTTAAGGTAAACATTTAAGTGAAACCTTCACGGAAGAGTTTTATAAAATATAGAGTTATCTAAAATATATATTTTAAAACACCCTTACGAGCTTTTTACAACATTGGTACACAATATTTAAACCATTAAATATGAATAAAACTGGTAATAGGTAAGAAGAAGAGATTACAGAAGAAAGATTTGTTCTCTCTCGATAAAAAATGAATGACAATGATTTTTGTTCCATCTCTTTTTCAGGTCGACAAGTTTTTTAAACAAGTATATCAATGATTAACACCCTGATCAATGACCCTGACAAAGGTCATTACATGTACAACCTACTTTTATCAAGGGGAAGAGGGAGCATTTTAAGCTCCTCCATTAAACTAATAATGGGACACTTTCACAGTTGTGCTGAATGTTTTATGTGGCCCATGAAGGTATCATTTACTTAGCCTTGATATAAAGTTACGAGTATTATTGTACTGTAAAGCATACACAAAATTTTAGTAAATATAATTTTACTTCTAGTCCTGTTGGTATATAATAATTCATTAAATAAAATCTTTGGAGAGCTTACATTGAAGTCTTCATATGTTGCAATAACATACTTTTTAACAGGACCTTTTTTTTTATTTGAAGAACCAGGGGCAGCGAATGATGGCACAGTGGTTAGCATTGCTGCCTGTCAGCAGTGGGGGCCCTAGGTTCAGTTCTGGACCCAATGCGTTAACTGTGTGTAGTTCTTCCCGTGTTCACGTGGGTTTTTTCTGGGTTCACCAGTTTCCTCCCACAATCCCAATGGCATACTGGTAGTTTCATTGGGTTCTGGATTTAAATGGAAAAACTGGCCCTGGTAGGAGGGAGTGTGGGCATTTCTGTGTCTATCTGCCCTGCAGTGGGCTCGAGTCTTGGTGTTCTCTGCCTTGTGCCCTTTGTCTGCTGAAATAGCTTCCTGCCCCCCCACAACTCTCAATTGGATGAAGCAGTTAGAAAATGGATTGATGGATAATGGATATACTGTGTGAAAAATTGGATGAAATATTCTGGAAAAAAATCTTATATGTAAATTGTTTGTTGTTGTTTTTTAAATATTATTTTTTAATATTTTTAAATATTATGCAACTGATGTTGCAGTGCATTAATACAGGATGCTGTTGCTGTTGGTTGTAAAAATCAGCAAATTTTCATTCTCTTTTAAGTAAAGTTAGAGCAAATTTGCTTCCAGTGGAAATCATATCATACCAGGCCCTTGATTTTTGCAACACTATTCAGAAATGATTTACTTTTATTGTCCAAGGCTACTATAAACAGAATTACTTTACATTCCCTAGAGGCAAACCATAATTCAATGACTCTTCATTCCTCTAAGCACTGGTGAGTAAAAATGGAATAGGTTCAAGGCACTGCTTTTTTTTTGAACGGGCAGTTTGTCACTACTGTACCTACTGTAGGTACTAAACAGGGAAAACTGAAGAAAGAGATAAAGGTATGTAATGGCTTACAGAAACAAGACAAACAACTAAGAAACTGTATTATTAGCAGCAGGATGAAAAAGGTGAAAATAAGGTAATAATATATTCTTGATCTTATCCATCCATTTTCTGTCTTCTTCTTCCAATACAAGATTGCAGGGGGAGGCCAAGCCTATCCCAGCAAGCAGCAGACACAAGGCAGGGTACACCCTGGATGGGATGTCAGTCACAGAGCAGACACACTCACACCAGGCCCAGTTTTCCCAGAAGCCCATCAAAATACTGTACCAATATGTTTGTGGACTGTGGGAGGAAACTACAAAACACCCAGCGAAAACCCACATTAACCCACAGAGAACATACAACTCCACGCAGATAGCACCCCAGGTGTAGGATTTACAGTAACTCAGGCCCCTAGCTCTGCAAGGCAACAATGCTTACCACTGCACCACTTTGCTGTTCGTTTGGTCTTATAATAAAATAAATTTAAAGAACCTATAGTATTATAGTATTGACGTAAACTGCCGTGTACTTAGTTAATGGCATTGCTTTCAAGAGTATAGAAGCAAAAAAAAACAGAATATTCATGAACCGAGGCACAAGCTGACAACTGCTAAACAGACTATATAATGTTTCCTGTTTCTTGAAGAAAGGAACAGATGGAAAGACGTGTGTGATCTAGACAAAATAAGTACATTTAAAAAAGATATTGTGCCCACAAGCTCACCATAGCCAGGTGCTGTTTAGAATGCTGTTCAGAAGCTCAAGCTTTTCTCACCATTGCTGTGAGAACTCATGATGTACAAAACATACATCCTCCTCATTCCATAGGGAGAGTTGCACAGAAATTCAGCAAATCTACAAAGGGCATGTAAATGGCACACTGTCATTTACCACACACCATCTCACAAGGAATATTGCGCATGGTGGATGCTGCAAAAGGTAGATTTCTATAATAAAGTCTCTCACACATACAGTATCTGTAGTTCTCGCCAATAAAGTTTTTTACAAGGCAGTATATGCTCTGTTCTGATCTGACTTGCTCCCCCTCTGTACTAGAACCAAGACTGAAGACTGTTCATGCTCAAGGCATGTTTGTTGTGTGTTGGTTTCATCAGTATGCAGGTCAAATAAAGGCGGAAATGTGCCTGCAAACAATTGAATGTGTGTCTTTTACTCTGCTGCTGAAAGGGTTTTGAAAAGTGTACTGGACAACCTTGTTAGCAAGAGAGCTTATACTTGTGTGTTTTCTGCAGCTGTATTTGAATCCTAACAATTTCTACCAAATGTGGCTCTAGTTACCAGAAAAGAGCATGTTTCAATAAAATATGGATGAAGCACAACCCCTTCTGCTCAAACAGAGGAAAAAACATGGTTGCATTTGTCTTTCCTGCTTTTGAGTATAACTAAAAGGTCTGTGCCTGGGAGGATGCTGACAGAAATAAAAGCTTTTGATAATAAGCTAAAAACATGCCTAGTCATTTTTCTGTATGAGCAACAGCTTATCTCTCTCCCACACAAGATTTACAAGAACCAGTCCTTGTACTGTATGTCCATTCATCTTCATTGTCTTTCTCAAGAAGCTAGAATCCATTTCTACATATAACATTATGATAATTACTGTAGTTGATTGGAGTCGTTTTAGTTATCTCATTCATTGCATGTACTGTACATGCTATGACAGATGTTTTGTGGGATATGAAAATGTTACGTTACAGCAGGGTCAGCAGGTGAACTGGGAGGAATGTTCAAAGGTTTCCTTTAGAGCAGAATGTACTTTTAATTTGCTGAAAGCCTTTGTAAGATTATATAATCAGCAATCAAGATAAACCTAAAATAGGTATGAAAATGAAAAAATAAAATAAAATTGTTTCCTCCAAAGCTACAGTAAATGGAGCAAAATGTTCAGTGGAGCTGTCCTTATATGATGTACTGTAACACAGTTGTTTTATTGTATCATAGAAACAGTGGCAGATGTATTGAAAATCTTGTGAACACCTTATTATATTGGGTTTGAAATATGGTTCTCCTTGATAGGGCACCAATTTTTTACATTTTTTTTGCTTCATGTTATTGACTTTCATTTCACATACTGAACATATTGGGGGGATATTTAAACAGGTTTGTGGGTTCAGAATTGGCTTACAGGCCAAAAACTCATTTTCTATTTTTAGCAAATACTAGCAAATTCACAGGATCCTTTAAAAAATGACTACACAAGATGCTTGAATTAATTAACTAAAAACTGAATAAACAATATAGGTCAAATTTTGTCAGTTCATATATAGCCTTATTATTTATCATATATAAATGTGAGTTTGCCTACTTACAGTATACAGTATGTGTGTTTGGCATATTTTTGTTAGCATCTTTGCCTCAGCCTTTTAATTTCACATATCCTTCTTATTCTATTTATTTTAAATAGAAAGTTGTGCACAGCTTTCTGAGAGTCTTCTGGTTTTAATTTAATTTTAGGTATTTTGTTTATTAGGTTACATTCTAGAGTTGTTTTTTCCATCAAAAGATAAAAAGCAAGGGAGAGTTTCGCTTACATATAGTAGTGAAATTACATTTTTTTCAGTATGCTGGTCAGAGATATTCCAGTTTTGTGATTTTGTGAGTGACAACAATTGTCATTGTTTCTGCGCTCTGTAGTGATAAACACAGATGTTTGCCTGCTGGAGCTTCTCATCCATGAAGAACTGAAGTATTTCATTCCCATGAATGTGATTTCAGAAAGTTTATAATACAATGTATAGGTTTGGGGAAAAAGTGGAAGGAAATAAAATGAGCTTTCATTTGGATTTACTTGTATCAAATGGTTAAATTTAATGGTTAAAAAATGATTAAATTTAACATTCAACAGTAATCTATAGATGTATTGAATTCCGTAATTTTGTAGTTGAGCTTCGTGTCTTTGTAAAATGCTGGCAATTAATACTTAAGTGAAAATTTTCAATATTCCCTTGACATTAATGAGAAAAATGTGACATAAGAGATACAAAAAGAGATCTGAATTTAGAATTTGCATGAGACATGCAGTAGTTAAATTATTTGGATAGAACTCTTGTATTTGCTATGCTGGAAAAACATGTCCAAAATGTGCATTTTAAAAGCTTGTAATTTGGTTCATTAGCACTGCTTTTCCACCTTTTTAATTCTGTTCTAAAGCATTTCTGTTTTTGCTGAGCTATGTTTTTTTTTTAAATTAGAAAGACCAGTTAAGTTTTTGTAATCCTCTCAATTTGAATTTGAGAATTATGTGTGTGCAGTTATGTGTTTCCTAATCAAAACTAAGGGTCCTAAGATGAATGAAAAGAATTTGCATACATTACTTCTCCATCGTGCTGAGTTCCCCAAAGGTGTCTCTATTGTTTTCTGTTTTCTTTGATATTGTTGCATTTGATTGAACTTGAAATCACAAGCAAGTCAAGTGCGCTTTCATAATCAGATACCTTTTGGTTTTATACCATGATCAAGGTTACAAATTAGAGGAGGCCATTTGGCCCATCTTGCTTGTTTGGTTGCTTGTGCATTGTTGATTTGAGTAACCATTTCAGCAATTTCTCAATGGAAGCCAGGATACTAGATTCAACAATGTGTCTGTGTAGTTTGTTCTTGGCTTCCACAACCCCATATGTAAAGAAGTGCATCCAGTTCTTGAATGTTTTAATTGTCCTTTGTTCAGGGATAAAAAGATTCAGTCCTCTTAAAGCATCTGTGTAAGACATTCTTTGAAGACGGGGAATTATGTTTGCTGACCTTCTCTCAACTGATTCCAAAGCAGCAATGTCTTTTTCAAAATGTGTAGACCCCAATGTTACAGAAGCAGTCACCAATCTAGGTGGTTTTCTAATTCGTTTCTCACTCAATAACTTAATAAGCACCTAATACAATTTGCAGGTTTGGAGGAAATTGTACTTTCCAGCTGAGATCCACTGCATATCCACACAGTTCCAGCTCTGCTTTGTAAGATTATGATCGCTACTATTGATGTGTACAACAAAATCTGACAAAAGCTCTGAAAACATGGCCCAAGCTACTCTGCGTGTTCAAGAAGATCACAGTTCTAAAATTTCTTTTTAAATTTGAATTTTTATTTTAATCTTCACTGCCTAAAAGTGTCAATACAACACAAAGATAAGAAAAATATACTATTTTAATGGATGGTTTAAGCTCTCCTGTTTAGGCACTGAGCTCTATATATCAGGATAGATTCAAAATTTCTAGCTTAGAATCACTTTTTTTATGGAGAAACAAATCATTTCAAGGTTTTCTGGTAGTCTAGCTCTTTCTTTTGCTGTCAGTATGTCCCTTGGTCATGCAAGGGGAATGATTTTAATGACATCATTTTTTTGGTCATTCTAATTATATTTGAAGGTTTGATATTGTTTTTTCCAGTATTCACTATCAATATACAGTATATTACATATACACATTCACTCATACACACATATACTATATGTATACTTATGGATTGTCCATCCTGATTATATTCTGCTCTGAGGAAACTGTGTGTTATAAACGGATTTTTAGTAAATTCTGGGATACATTTATTACGGCTGCTAAATGATCCAAAGTAATTCAAATTTTCTTAAAACAGCACATACAACCTTTGACATGTCCAACTATCATGATGACTTTCCATTTTCTTTCAGATAACTGCCTTTGATGAGCTCCAAACGGACTTCAAGAACCCAATCGATCAGGGCAATCCCCTTCATGCGGTTTGTAAATTCAAGTATTAGTGCTGTTGCTTTGTTGTGCATCAGGGATATGCGCAGCAAATATGATTGTGGTTCAGGGAACTCTTTGATCTGTTTATGGAAATGTCAGTTGCCAGGTGTAATTCCCTAACGTGTCAGTATGCCTCCAATGATATGCAGTAGAAGTGAACAGCACATAAATATTTCAGGCTAACTTAAAAGTTGTAGTGTCATGATTAAGTCCTGACATTAAAATGTAATCATTAATAATGGAGATGCCAGATGTCTGATTCATTTTACTGAAAAGTATTGGTAGACTAGCTTAATTACTTTATAGCTAAAAGGATGCGATGTCCTTTCATTTAAAAAGTGTGAAGGGATAATTATACCCTCAGTCATTGCATTGTGAATTTCATCCCTCGGTGTAATTGTGTTTCTCCATTACTGAGATGCGCTGTTAGTGCCACCACTAAAACAAACATGGAGAATTTTGAAGACCCTGATGACCTTACCTTGTTCTTTCCTGACTTATCTAGGTAGTGTCCAATTAATTCCCTGCATTACTGCTCATATGAAAGAGAGAGGTAAAGACAATTGTTGACACCCCATCCCACCACCTTCAATTAAATGCATTTCCTTTCCACATATACAACCTAATCAGCTGATACTGTCCATAGTCTGTTCACAGGAAGCCAGAGTTCACACTACAGGGATGCAGAGAGGCCGGCTATAAACACATTTAGTATAGCACTTCTCTTGCCCATTGGATTCAACTCACCAAGTGCTTTTTTCCAACTAGTTATATTTTGTAAAACATATGTTTATGCATTACTTCATGAACCTCGTTTAAATAGTTTTTTTTAGTTTAAGACTCTATTCTACTTCCTATACACCTCCTAGGATATTTTTAGATGGTACATTTTTACAGCCTTAGAGGCCTTGATCAAACCAAGACTTACAGTATATATATGGCTATAGGCTCTCTTTGTTCGGTGTAATAATCATAGCATTTGGCACTTCTGCATAGATGTTTAGCGAGCAAGCTATTTTAGGATAAGAATATCCTTCAGCAAGTAACATCTCATACACAAATTAAACACAGATGGATTAAATGATAAACATACAAAATGAGGCTTGAAAGATGTGTCAGTATGATGCAGACATTTACAAATCCAGAGGACTGAACTCATGATTAAGATGTTATTCAGTATAAATGATTAGGATAACACAGTAATTGTTAAATTGTGTCACTGTGAAACCAGGAAAAAATTAACCTAGACTGACCTTTATTGGGAAAATCATATAGTCCAGACAGTATAACCTAAGAGTCCATATTTTGGGTTTTTATTAAAAAAATGTTTGTCTGTTTTTAATATTCATAACAAATTATTTGTTTTGGTATTTTAAATAGAATCACATAATTTATTTTGAAAGCACAGTTGTTTTGCATTTGTACTGTTTTCCATTTTATCTCCATTTTATATCTGAAAAATACCATCAGAGAGTAGAGTAGAGCTATTACTAACACTACATTATTTAATTAAACTGAGATAGAAAACTATGTCATATCAATCACATTAATAAAAAATGACATTTGCTTATAACTTCTTCATTTACAAATTATTCACTATCACTTTCCTAGCCAAGGGCCCTGTTCTATGCAAGGAAATATATTGTGATCGCTAGTCATATTGTTGCCAAGTTACTCAAATGCAATTGCTCTGTAAAATAAATAATGGTTCACTAAGTGAACTAATTTCAAGTCCATTACATATGTTTCAAAAACCAATTCAAGGCATATTTAATGATGCATTTCATATTCAATGATGCATTTAATTTCTGCTTACTGCATTTATCACAAGCTTCATCACACTGAAACACGGGTCACAGTGTCTTGCAGTCACTTCTGAGAAGAATATTGCTGAAACTTTCTGTATTTATGGAAATAGTAAAAACCATTGACATAGCCATGATCCTGTGAACATCAAGTAATTTGGATGAACTGTTGAAATTGTTTGAGGTGATTGCACGACTTTATAACCATCTTGTATCCACAGTAGTACCCATTTTAAAATTGACTTTCACGCAATGATTGGCATAAGGACTAACTTCTTCCTGCTTTATTCTGCATTCACTTTATTTCTAATTTCATCTAACAGGGGACATGCATTCTGTACTGCCACATTCTTCATCTTCCATCCACATCCTTAAAAATGATTTTAAATAAGGGAAATGTACTTCAGGAGAGAGAAAAGAAGCTTGTTTTCTTCAAAATAAGACTGAAAACTTTTTAGAAACTGAAATCTGTCTTCAATCTGCACCACAAAGGCTAAGACTAATATATGCAGCGGAGGGTTGTCATGTGTGAGGAACAGAGTGTCTTCTGGAGCTGCCTTTGGTTTAATCCAGTCCTCTTAGAAAAGTGCTTTTCTCAGTCTACAATTAAGTGTAATTAAATCTGTCTGCTTAACAATTAGAAAATGGTGAGAGAGAAACAGGGTCCTGTGTTTATAATTAACCTATGAGTCTGAATTCCCATGTGTGGTTCAGACTTTGAAAATTCAAGCTAGCCCATTTAAATACCATAATATTTTTTTCTACTCTCAGTTTGTTTTTTTTTAATTAACTTTAATATGCTACTTGTCAAGCATATCTCTTGCAAGCTAACGTTTCAAAGGAAAATTAGTCTAATTACATGGCATTAATCACTCTTGAATGCCTGTGCAGAATCAGCTGGTTATCTTGGGTACTACAACTTCGTACTGCCTTATTCAAACATAGAAATAGAAAATGAAAAACATACAAGTTGAAATATGGGTTAGTCAAACATTTCTACTTAAAACTTGAACATTGCAAGGGTCTAGTTACACAGTACATTTGGAATAACCATATTTCTGGCCACATCTGTTTTATTGGATATTAAGAATGAGCACCCGTACAGTAGCTGAGCTTGGTTGAGTACTTGGCAGTCACTCACAGCCATTTATCTTTTGACATGCTACAAGCCCCACAGTACAGGGCAACTGATGGAGACTGAAGCAGCGGGCACACCTCTTACTGATATCAAGTTCAAGCCTGCATGCCCCCTGCCCACGTAACACACCCACATCTTGGCAGCAGTCTGTCAATGGAGACCTGCCACTTCCAAATCCTAGTCACAGCTGGTTAGTGGCATGACATGGTTGGGACTAATGATGTTGGGCTATAGTGTGCAATCTAATGCCTTTGCTGGTTGAGCCACTCTGTTGCCCAGGTAAAGGTGTTGTGTCTAAGTAATTAAGCTCAGTTGAAGTAAGAACTAAGTAAGAAGGTTTTCAAAAGTTGTATACTGAAATGCATTAGGGTGACATAGTGGCACAGTGGGCCCTGATTTGAATTCCAGACCCGGGGTGCTATCTGTGTGGAGTTTGGAAATTAATAATAATAATAGCTTAAACTTATATAGCACTTTTCTGGACACTCCACTAAGAGCACTTTACAAGTAATGGGGACTCTCCTCCACCAATGTGCAGCATCCACCTCTTCCAGCAGCAACCTTAGTTTTTCCCAGGAAGTCTCCCATCCAGGTACTGACCAGGCTCACACCTGCTTAGATTCAGTGGATTGCCAGTTGTGAGTTGTGAGTTGCAGAGTGATATGACTACTGACAAACATTGGAAGTTCTCCAGGTGTGTGAGAGAGTTTCCTCCATGTTCTCTGGTTTCCTCTCACAGTCCAAAAACATACTAATAGGTTAATTAGCTTCTGGGAAAACTGGCCCTGGTCTGTGTTTGCGTCTGTCTGCCCCATGATGGACTGGTGTCCCATCCAGGGTGTACCTTGCCTTGCGCCCATTGCTTGCCATTGCTGACTCCTCTGCATTTCTGAATTAGAAGAAGCGGATAGAAAATGGATGGATGAAAAACATTAAAAATGTAACACATGCTATTTTTTCAAATACACGTTACTGCCTTTTAAATGCCTTTTAGTATATTATGGATGAAGTTCTGATTGTTTGGTTATTACAACTCCCATGGCCACATTAGTAATAGTAGTGTGGTTAAACCCCAGTGTCCTGATTAAATTCCTCTAAGGCTTGCACAATGGTATCTACCTAAATCTTTGTTTTTATTCAGTTTGTTGAAGCAAACGTCTAACTTGTCTGTCTGATTTAGTGTGTAGTGGGACTTCTGGTGTAAGATGTCTATTACTCATCATCCAGGCAGGTGCTGCTCTTTAGTGAATGAGTGAGTCATGAAGCACAACATACTCTGGAAAAAAAATTGATATAAATGCCAGGAATTGTTCTTCATTTAATCGTTTTTATATTAATTCTTTAAGAGTGCAATATTTATTAAGGTGGTATGACAAACCATGACTCTGTTGTTACTTAAACAATACTTCTTGTAGTATACAAGTTTCTATCATTCACAATTTTTTATTCTGTTCAAGAAAAGTAGTTTTGTCCTACGGTCGCTATTAGCTATATTATTTTTTTCTGTGGAATCCAGGCTAATAATAACCTGGGCTGGATTTGCTTCTAAAATAAAAAGCAGTTAACACAGCTGGAAACAAGTACTGTAAATGAACTGTAGGAAATAGTTATCACTTTTGTCAAATCATATCTGATCAGTGTTTTTACAGATTTATGATTTATGCCAGTGAAAAGGTCATTTATATACTAGACTTCTGAAAAGGCAACGAACACTGGCATTTCTATTTAGTGCTGAGGATGGAACATTTACAACTACAGCAGTTATGACTTTGGTAAAATGCCATGCTCATTCCTTAAGGTTTAATACTCATATCTAGCATCTTTTCCTAATTGCTATCTCAATTATAGCTCTGCATGAAAAGCGTGGGAACAGATGTCTGCTTTGTGGTGATATTTTTCTGAGCTGTTTTTTCTCACCCATGTTGAGTCTTAAGGGATTTAACAAATTATCTTCCCTCCGTTTCCACAGCGCGAAAGGCTCAGAAACATTGAGAGAATATGCTTCCTTCTGAGAAAGGTAATCATGCTTTCCTTTCTTACCATTGCATTAAGTTTGCAAACAAGCATTTTCGCATTACAATCACATTTCAACACTTCTAATTTTAAAAATAACTTTTTTTTTCTGTAGTGTGTAGTTTTTACAAGTGAGATGACATTGTTTGTAAACCTGTATATTGTAAAGTATGGTTGTCCCCTTTTGCAATTTTTGTTGTTGTTCTGAATCATTCAACTCCTTTAATTACCTGTATATGTCCTTATAAAATATAAATGACTTAAAAGTACTGTTTTTTAATATACCCACATTACAAATCATTATATGATTGTCCATAAACATGTGGAATTATTTTTCAAGGGTGCTATAATTGTTTCTTTAAATGTTTTAGTTAAAAAAGTTCTATTATAGTTTTCTTTTGAAGTAGATGGGTTTTTGTGTGTGTTTTTTTTTGTTTTGCTGTTTACTAAAATCATCACCACTCTATAAAATTGTTGTTTCTAAGCAATGACTGCAATGAAGGTTCTTCTTATTATGGAATTCTTTTGGTCAAGTGTAAGAAGCATTGCATCATGATAGTATTCACAATGGAGAGATGAAAGGATACCAGGTATCCTTTGTGAAGGACAGAGTGTGTCATTTGTGCAAAGTGACCTGTTATGAAACACGGATCTGAATATTCATAGCAGTGACATGCACAGATCCCACCTATCAAGGGAAAGGCAAGAAAAGGAACTGACCATATGGTTCTATTGGGATTGTTGGTATAAGGTGACATTTAAATTCCTATAGCAGCTGTTTCCTTTGCTTCTAAAAGTGCAGGGGTGGTGGTGGATTTGGACTGGGGATTAAAATCACAGTTTTCAAACTGCATAGTTTAAAATGGAAAACATCTGCTCGGCATCACTGCCTTCCCCACACAGGTAAACGGTGTAGAAAACTGCAGTTGCACTAGAACAATCAATCAAATATTAATGAAATCAAAAGTGTATTTCAGGCTTTAAACCCTTTTGCCTGCCATTCAAAAACATTAAAGCTTATTGCATCTCATGCGTTAAAAACATACAAATGTCTTGTAATTTCAACAAAACACTATAGTCTTGATTTTTCAACAAGCTAACATACAGTATACTGTATAGTGAAAGAAGTCACAGTCTTAGTCTTTACTTTTCTCTCTTCGGGTGGCTCAGGATAGAAAAGCTCAGGCTACTTCGTTTGCCACAAGTTTTCTATCATGTGATCTAGTACCTGTGGTTTTACTATCCTACCTTTCTCTATACAGTCATTGGTCCCCAGGGCTCAAGGTTCTCATTCTATATTTAGACGAACTCATTGCCAGGGGCTCATCAGGCATCCTGTTCCATATCATTGTCTGGGGACTCCACTGTGCCCTGTGGGAGTGGTTTCTGTGACTTTCTTTCTGAAAGGATCTTTTGCAGTCTTCAGGAGTCTGGGGATAACTGATATGACTAATCTCAAAGGGCAGCGATTAAAGTGAAACCTTAACATGGGAAGGAAGAGGGCAGTTTCTGACCTTTTTTGTTTGAAAGGAGAGCATTCACGTTGTCATCTGCTCACAGGTCTTTGGCCCGTGGGCTGCATGCTCCCCTTGGAGATGTAAAATGTATACCCAATGGTATTCCCACAATTTGAAAGAAATATCTGCTTTACTAGCGCTTGAGAGAATTTCAAAATGGCTCATTCAATGGCTCATGCTTCTGATTTTGCAATTTCCTGCTAATTGGCCTTTGATGCTGTATTGTATCAGTGACCCTCAGTTTAGGAAGCACTGCTGATTTAGAGTAAGTCGTGAGACTATTGCTCGCAGGTACAGTACATCATCTCGATTTAGATAAAAAATGACAGTAAGCTTATATATAGGATTTTAAATAAATCTAGAATTGTTGGTGAAAATTCTCACAGCCATCATATGAATAGGAAGTTTTGAAAGAGCCATCTGTTCTGCTTTAAAATGTGTGACTTATTGTTTATACTCTAAAACTTACATTAAGCGCTCACCACAAAAATCACAGCATCAGTCTGGTGGCTTTTTAATCTATGTGCATACAGAAAATGTTGGATTATCATAAGCAATGATAAGCAAATCTCAGAGGCAGCCCTTTCAATGAGTGAAGACATGAATTTCTGGATTGAAAAGAAAAGCACATAACAGCATCATCAAAAACCAATATAACTAAGCACTGATAAGAAATTCTGGCATTACCTAAGCATGATTATTATCCTTGAAGTTGGAATTGCCTAGCATTTTCACCAGTTAAGTAATCACAGATTATGTAAAATAAGAACCTTTTAAACCTAAACAGAAGCTTTTGAGATTTTTTTTTCTTCTAAACTCAGTGGCAATTGACAGTTCCTACAATGCAGTTCTAATGAATATTAATCATTGGCTATTCGATGTCTTTTTTTTTACTCTTTAAAATCCTGGAGAGATATATTGAACATTTTTTCTGCACTAATTTCTTTAAAGCCCTACCGCTATTAAATTACAATGACAAGTTCTTAAAACTTTACAGTCAGAGTTGACAAAGCTTTGAATGTTTACTTATTATTAACATGAATACAATTTCCAATGTAAAACAGTAACAGAGAAAATGCACCTTGGAATAAATTCAATCATCACAGAGCCACGCTATATCTTCAGTCATTATTTTATATGCTTATTATTAAAATCAGTAAAAGTACACCTAAAACTGTTTTTTTGATTGCTGTGATATGGGAGCTGAAAAGACAGATACATTTTAATCATTTTAAAGCAATGAACTACACAGTAACTACACAGTAAGCTAAGTGCAAGATGCATTATGTTTGACCATTATAAGCTAATGTAATAATAATAATTGCTTACACTTATATAGCACTTTTCTGAACACTCCACTCAAAGCGCTTTACAGGTGATGGGGACTCCCCTCCACCACCATCAATGTGCAGCAGCCACCTGGATGATGCGAAGGCAGCCATAGTGCACCAGAATGCTCACCACACATCAGCTATCAGTGAGGAGGAGAGCAGAGTAATGAAGCCAATTCATTAATGGGGATTATAAGGAGGCAATGACTGGTAAGGTCCAATGGGAAATTTGGCCAAGACACCGGTGTTACACCCCTACTCTTTTCGAGAAACGCCCTGGGATTTTAATGACCACAGAGAGTCAGGACCTTTGTTTTATGTCTCATCCGAAGGACGACGTCTGTTTACAGTATAGTGTCCCGGTCACTATACTGGGGCATTAGGACCCACATGGACTGCAGGGTGAGAGCCCCCTGCTGGCCCCATTAACACCTCTTCCAGCAGCAACCTTAGTTTTTCCCAGGACCTTTCCCATCCAGGTACTGACCAGGCTCACACCTGCTTATCTTCAGTGGGTTGCCAGTTGTGAGTTGCAGAGTGATCTGGCATAGTATGTACAGGAATATACAGTATTACAGTAAGATTGAATCCAAGTACATACCAGAACTACAAATGTAGTATTCTACAATAAAATATAATCAAACATACTATAATAAACTGAATCCAATGTGCTTATAATCGGATACTTTTGGAAGAAAAGTGCTGACATTTGGTTTTGTTTTCAATTTAAATAAATACTGTGGGGTGTATAGGGGCTGTCTTAATAACATTTCAAATATTCCATTTCAAAGACCTTCAGAAGACTGACAGAAAGAGTAATTCATGCTGTCAACAAAAGTTTAGTGAGTGAGGAACATAGGGGCACAAAAAAGGCAAGAGACAGGTGAACTAATAGAGTGCATTAATAAATATATAATTAAAAGATAAGAAGGAGAAACTAAATGCAGTCAGATCACTTAGGGAAGAGCACAAACTATATGAGTTGTACAGTACAGGGGAACTGTCATGCCCTCTGCAGCCAGAGGGCGCTCCTACTCTGTCCTGTCCCTAGTTTCCTGTGCTTTGCTGTCCTTCCAGTGTCTCTCCCTCTGGGGCTATATATTTCCGGGTCTCTCATTCACCTTCGCTCAGCATTGATGTTCGGATGTCCCAAGACCCGCCTAGCACCAGGTCTCCCCATGTCCGCTACCTGAGGGAAAAGGTTTCTATACGGTATTTCCTGAACAGCTGAGCCCGGGCTAACCCCCGTCTCGCCTCTACACATAGGGTCTTTTTTTCACTCTCCTTCCTCTCCACGGTTCGTCCCTTCTGACATCCGTGATGAGAACAAAAGCAGAGAAAGAAAGCAGACAAATTTTTGATTGGGCAGTCAAGAGTCACACCAATGTCCTCAGAAGCAGGAGAAAGAGAACTACTAATAAAATCAAGATACATGTGCCCTGTTTTCAATTCCAGACCTGAGGTGCTATCTTCCTGGAGTTTGTATGTTCTCCCTGTGTTTGTCTTCCTATACTGCTGTACTGGAAAATTGACCCAGGTGTGTCTGTGTTCGTGTTTGTGTCTGTGTGTCTGCCCTGTGACAGACTGCCTCTTGTCCTGGATATACCCTGTTTTCTGCCCATTGTGATAGGCTCTGAATTCCCCAGAAAACACTGAATTGGAGGAAATGTTTAGAAAATGGATGGATGGAGATAGAGAAAGGGAAAAGAGCATCAACAGCATAGTATAAGCCATGGAGGGACAGATATCGAGAAAGAAGGGACACCAGTTCAAATCTATGGGAAGCCTGAAGAGAGAGGAGGAGATAGGAAAAAAACAGCCATAATAATTATAAAAATAATAAGTAAATGATTAAAAACAATTACTGGGGAGAAAGGATGGTGGTGTGGTCAAAGCTGTCAAAACAACAGAGAGAAATATTTAAGAGAGGAGAATATAAATATAAAGTCAATTCATGTGGTGAATTAGCAAGTAGGTTAATTAGGGAGCAAGACAGTTTCTATAGAGTCTGCAGAATGGGAAGGGTCAAGCAGGGAGCATTGGTAATAGATTATTCAGTCAAGAACTTCAGGTAGGAAAAAGTGTTAGAGCACTACTCTTCAAAGGTATTCTCTCTAACTGCAGGAACAACAGGAAAATTTCAATTTCACCTTCATGGCTTTTCTCAGAGGTGCTTTGTTTTCACATTAATGTTGTATAGAGTATATACAGTATGCAGTCCTGTTTAGTAAAAGCTTGTTGTTTGGTAATCTGCTTGTCAAGGTGAATGTTTCTTAGAGACTTAGCAACCCTAGTTTGATAGAATGGAGCTATTCCCTGTGATTGTCTTAGACTGTTTCATTTATTCTTCAAACGAGAAGGGTGATATTTGATGTTGCAGTGCAAAAGCATCTGCCTTGGTATCACACCATGTCCTTTCACATGACATTTTAAACACATTCATGAAAAACAAACAGAAAAAGGACACTTCCTTTGGAGGTATCTTTGATCCTATCCTAGTGGATCGAGAGATGTCTACAGCTGCCACAGATAAGAGAAGGCTTCAATAAAGTAATCTGTCATGTGTTTGGCCAATGTCACAACACTGCTCCAATGCTATTAAATATGATATGAGGTACAAATGACTTTTTTCAATTTCCCTACTCTAAATTATAATCTTCAGACACTTTCTACAGTAAAGTTCCAAACATGCCTTGCCACCACGGTACCACGGTCTGTATCATGTTTTATGTCTCTCTGTGCTGTGCTGTGCATTTACTAAAATGTCACTGTGCTTTACTGATCTATATAGTACTCTGGTGTCTTGATAACCCAGTGTACCTTATTTTTCCACTGGCTGTCAGCATGAAAACATAAGAGTGAGAAATACTTTGAAACATTCCAGAGAAGTATGCCCACTAAACAATACAAATCACTTTTTACTTTCTATTGATCTCTAAAAGGTGAGGCAGATAACGTCAAGGTCAAACAAAAGAATACAATCCAATGAGAATATGTACTGGTATTCAGCATATATTCTTGTGGCCAACTTAGGATGTTTTTGAGTTTTGAGTGTTGCAAGTAGCCAATAAATAAAGTGCTATTGTGCAGCTGAGGACTTTAGTGTACCTTGTCTGTAATGTCTGTATATACAGTATACAGTATATTTCCCCAACATGAATGATCACCTGCTGGTTGGACAGAAATGCCACTAATGAAACACCATATTTATTTTTCCACATTTCAGTGATTCAACTCTAACCCCTAAGGAAACAAGGGCACTGATTCTTTTCTACTGTGAGTTTTTCAGATGACCTTATTTACTTAATAGCAGAGCAGATAGCAAGGCTGCCATAGTGCAAACCTCATTATTAATAGAAATCTGACCTTTCAGGAGGCCACGTCCACACAGCAAATAGCATTTTGTTTCTAGAAGAGCATATTTTTTCACTCCCTCTGCTGAATTTAGGGACACGGTAGCAAAATCAGTGAATGCCTTCAAGAAAAATACAGTTGTCTTCCAAAACATAGGACTGAGTGCAGAGGCTGAAACAAAAGCTGCTTTCTGTGTTAGTTGTGTCAAGTATGCTGGCAGTTGTTAAATAGTGCCTTGTGAATATGTATGAGAATTTAAAATAACTGTAAATCAAAGAGTGGTTGAACCTTACTGCTTATTAGATGTTAATGCTAAACTGACATTTCAAAGATGAATCATTAAAAATTAAGTACTCAGTGTCCAATAATTAAATCTTTTCCAGTCAGATGTTCTAAAAATATTATATGCTAATGCACATTTAAAAAAAGAAAAAATACAATCTGCTCTAAATCCATCTGTATTAACTGCAGTTCTCCAAGGGATCCAAGGATTTCTGGTTTTCTTTCCAAATTTAGCTTTCATTTAACTTAAATGATCTATGTGCTCAAGATAAAATGTTAAGTATTTTTTGGTCATTTACAATGGATGAATTTGCAGATGCATTTTATTTAGTTTACAGTAGTCTAGAAACTGTTTTGAAGCTGGCTGTGAAGGGTTGAATTTGTCCAAATGCTCACACATAAAAGTCAAATAGCTGGGAGCTCAGGTGCATCAAAAGCTAGAAGATTCAGGAAATGAGTTTGATGCCCCTGTGCTACTCTATAGCCTGTGTAACAAAAATAGTTGTAAAGTAATGTAAAATTGTCATTGAAATGTTACTCCCCATTCACTCAAGCATTCAGACTCCTTTCAGAATGGAACAGCCTTTTGTTGTAGCAGGTTTGGTACTTGCCTATGCTGTGCAGAAGGGGAATTCTACTGTACATGCACATGTGCTGCCTTTCAGTTTAATCCACTATAAGCCTTTCCAATAATCAGTTCTAATTAAATATGTAATTTATTAGGATTAATACTTATTTGTATATAACATATATATTCAAATAAAACATAATATGGTTAACTCAAAAATTAAATCTGATTAAAATTGATAGGGTATCTATAACCCAGAGATTCCTACAGTAATTAATATCAGGATTTTGTTTTGACCAAAGTGTGACTGGAGCTTCTCAAGTGATTATGTAACATTGGCCAAATGCCGACAGGTTGAGTGCGTTCAAGGTGGGCCAGGTATCCTAGGTTTGTCGTGAAACAGTGACCCCAGTACTTCCCACAATTAAAGATAAGAATGCACACCCAAATTTCATGCAGGTGCTGTCAAGGGAAAAGCAATATAAAACCTGTATAAATTGGATGCACACTATATACACTCTAAAATATAATTAGTATAACTGTCAATGTTTCAGCCTAAAGCCTTCATCAGAACAAAAATATGAAAAAGATTCCTGATGAAGATACAAGTCCCTATTTGCTTTATAAATAGTGTTACAAGTGGTGAGTTATGAAAATGGAGAAAATCAGGAATTGACTGAACGGATAAAACAATATGTAAAATAAGTAATCATAACTCCCAATTTGCTAACATTTTTCCCCAAGAATATACAGTACCTGAGCATCTGGTATAGTTTGAACCACATATATTATTTGTTCTCTGGCACAGTCTGGTGAAAAGAGTAATAATACAGGCACACTTGGTTAAACATATTTATTTAAAATCACAATACACACTAAACTACACACAACATAACGATACAACAAACAAGTTGCACTAAGGACAAATTTACAAATAAGGCCTAGAGGCCTAATGTCCTAACCACCCAGAAAAACCCCAGACTGTGAGTATTCAAAACTTTATATAATTGTCTACAAAGGTCAAAAATAAATGATAAGCCACCTTGTAAACTAAATAAAATGCAACATATTGGTAAGCTCTCTCTGTAAACCCAGATCTCACCAAATGAATGGGAACCTACCTCCCTATTCTAAACATGCACTCAATAACCATTAGAGGTCTTTTTTAATCAAGGGGTTCCCTACACAGGAAATTAGAGTTCCCTAAAAACCACAGAATAGCAAGTTCTCTCAAGTACGTACTGTAGCTCCAATCTGGACCTCCAGGTTGATCTGGGATAAAGATGTTCACCTTTCTCTCTTGTTCCCTCTCCTGTACATGCCTATTAGTTACAGTATATGCTGTCTTCCTGGACTTTGATCGACACACAATCATTTAATTGACACTCAATCTCAAACTTAATTATCTAAGCTAAACCAAAGTAAACCTTTTGATTACTTGATAATTGAATCTGGAACCCCCTACTGTACATCTCAGCTAAACATCACTTTGCTTTGAAGCTGGAAATGTTGGAACTAGCCAGGTGTTACCCATTGTCCCTAAATTCTTATACACACTTCTTTAGTCAATATAGTTGTAACAATAAGAACTTAGTGTGTTGGAGGGATGTCAACATGACATTGCCCTATGAGAATTGTAGTCAAACATGCTGTCCCTACTAAACAAAGCACAGCCAGCATGCATTAAGACCTACCATTTGTGAGGTGCCATAACCATCTGGAGGAGAAGGTCAAAGTTGTCAATTACATTGTCAAGCCTAGAAAAAGTAATAGTACAGTCAAATTATTAACAACAGTACTTGCCATTTAGCATGTAAATAAATGTCATATCATTGGCTCTATGAGATACATTGTTCAGTGCTGCATTTTGTTGTACATCAGTATTGTTATGGATGGGGTTACAGAGCAGACGCAATAGGATCCTGCGCTGGTTCAGGAGCCGAGACGGCAGCCAAAACAAAGCCGCAATCCGAAGAGTTGTCGAAAACGAGAGCCAAAAAGTCCTTTACCTTGAGAGAAAGATCGTGATCCAAGGAGAGTAGTGAAACACGAAAGGTCAGGAGCCGTGTACACTGAGGGAAATTGCCAAAGCAGGTAGGAAGCTCAAAAGAAAGCGCAATACTGAGCAGAGTAGAACAGGTGAGCTGTGTTAAAATACTTTAATAGGGAGAGGGTGTCGGTGATTGAGCAAGGTGGCAGGTTAAGTAATTAACGCCTCTGTCTTTGTCTTGTTCGGGATTTCCGGGTCATAAAAAGTATCCTGAAACCTGCGTTCTTTTGTTGCAGAGCTTTCTCTAGATTTGGTTACAAAGTTTTGTATTTTTGCCAGGGTTGTTCATTCTGTCAGGACATTCTGTCATTTGTATCAGGTCTCTCTGACTTTTCCTATTCTTCCTCATGTATTCACATAAAGGCTAGTGAGATAGCAATTATATAATTATCTCAATGCAGTGCCAAGAGAAACAACCACTGTTGCCAAATGACTTTATTAAAATGGATGTCTATAATCCAGTTTCACATTATTTTTCACCCGTGTTTGCTATACAATTGCAAACCATACAATGGAAAGAAAAATCAAAAGGTTGTACTTTCCATGAATATTTGGAATCTCTTTTTGAAATGAGGCTTCATGAAATTCTGAAAGCATACAGTACATGCATATTTTTTAACAAGATAATTTAAAATCTTTAGAACCTGTAAGCTCGTCATCCTTTGACTTTGATCACATTAAGCAAACGCTGGTTGTTTTCTTAAAAATAGCTTTGTTTTTTCTTTAGTACAGCTTAGATCAAAGGCTGTAGACACATATTCAAGTGTTACGAAGATTATTGTGAAAGGTGAGTGACTTTGCAAATGGAACAGTATTTTAACATGACTTCAAAGTCATAGTGAGCTATTAAAGCAATAGATGTGTGGGTTTAAAGAGTTCATACACGCTGTAGGATGTCTGAACTGTGTCATAGGTCAGGCTCCTCTGGGGATGTAAATGCAGTAGCTTCAAAGACCTGCATTTTGTACATTAAGATCTAAACAAAGTTCCTACTACATGATAGCAGGTGTCTTGAAGAAACAGTCAGATCTGCTAATTGCTTTGCAAAATAAGGAGCTTTGGGAAAAGAAAATAACGCCTGGGATAGGAATTCACATCCCATGACATCTGATATGATGCAGATGCTAAAATATATTTAATTATTTCAAAAGATTATGAAAGCCTCATTGTTGCCATTATTTTATCAAATACAATCCACAATCCAGCTTTTTCAAACACAATCCAATAAAAAAAAATCTCTGCCAATCTACTTAACATCGACTCCCCCTCTGTGGTCCTCTCCTCCATGTCAATACAGAAAATACAGACAGGTACAATGGAATCCCATTGCACACCAAGCCTTCTCTTTCCCTACTGCTGGCACCATGGATAGAACCTTTAGAGGACAGGGGCTCAAAGATGCCAAAAAAAAGAAATAATATTCCAACCTAAATATATTAAAAGTGGACATGTGACTAAATTCCTAAACACAAATAATAAGCAACGACAAGAGCAATTTAACTATATACATTAATGTTTCTCAATAGTGCATTGTTTTCCTGATGTGTTTCAATTCACTTCATTGCAGAAAACACCTGTAACAGCTGAAGGTCTGGCTGGTATTTATAAACACCAAGGTGCAGTAATATTTAGACAGGGTTTCCAGTTTTTTTTAATTAGATTGTATTGTATTGCCATTTGGTCAAATCTCTTGCAGTTTACTAAACCAATGAAACTCAAATTTCCCAAATTACTGACCTCTACATATTTACACTATGGGAATCAGGGAATGATTGGCTGATATCCTCAGATTAGCTAGCTACTAACTACCACAATGGTACCTCATTTAATTTGTTTCCTTATACAGTACTTACTGTATGTTCTTAGATCATTCTAGTTTCTGTTTTATAAACCAGAGAATGCAAATGATTACTGTACAAATGTGTGGCTAACATCTAATTATAAAGTGCCTGCTTGCATCATTCCACCAAGAGCCTAGCTCCTAGTGGGACAGATAGCAATTGGCTTTTTAAAAAAAACAAATTTCTTTTACTTTTTTGTGGTGTTCAATATTTAACTTCCATTTTCCATTTGGAGCTGAATCTATTTGTATGGTTTTGAGTGGTACAGGTACAGTACTGTATAACTATTTTCTAATGGTTAAATCAGAGTAATACCCAGTTTATGTCCACAGTGTTATCTTTAGGAAATAGTAAGCACAAAAAGTAGAAAGGTCAGCATGTTAGCACAACCATACAGCCAGTTTTTCTGTTTATACGTCAGGTTGGAATGATCTTGTAAAATAGAAATATCTGTTAGAACATGAATCTCTTTGTCACTCTTATTTGAGAAAAGAAAGGATAATTCTCTAAGGAGATTATAAAAATAAGAAATTAGGCACGGCATATATTCTATTTAGGGATAAAAAAATCTTATGATATCAAAAACCATGTGAAAGAAAAATAAATAATAATAAGAGTAAATCTAAATACCAAGGTGCTGGGAGTATTTGACTAGTAAGTGGTTGGCCAGCTTTGCCACTGCAGAATTCAATAACAGCAACATAAATCAGAGTAGAATATAGGTTAACCTTATACCCTGAAAGAACCCTGAAAAAAATAATAAAAATAGTTGGCAAATGAGGTAAGCATTGGGAGACATTTTCTGTATGTAACATTATAATCTGCTAAGAGCAATATACAGTGTTGAGTACTATTAACGGTAATAAAAGTAGAAGTAGTACATTGATCAAAAGATTCAAAGGCAAGGCAAAGAGTAAAGATAAAAGTGGAAACCCTCAAGAGTGTCCCTAGATATAGCAATCTGGGAAGAACATTTGTTGCTATAGATGAAGAATAAACATATTTTAACACTAAGACTTTATTATACTGTAACACTAAGACTTTAACTATATGAATGAAACCTGATTCTAGCACATACTGTATAACACAGAAGCAACCAGAAATATTACCTTTGATAATAACCTTGCTCAATTACCACATGTATCATATTCCAAAAAGACATAATTGCAGCTAAAATGCCAGATATAATTCCACATAGATGTTGGGAGATGCCCCCTTTGTAATTTTCTGAATTGCATGGGATCTAGAGATACAGGTATTTTATTTTGTTGTCTCTGCAGAAGAAAGAAATTAAGTGACTGGATGTAAATGAAGTGATTTGAGAATCTTCATACTCTTTCACCGATGAAATAGGATGTCTGGACTATATAATTTAAAGTAAACCAAGCAAAATGCGGAGTTTATCAGTAATTCCCTCTGTTCCAAAAATACCTGCAAAAAGTTATTTACTGTGGAGCCAGACAACTGGTAAATGGCTTAGACAATTGCCATTTCTTCTTTGAAGATCTTAGACAATAATACATTTTCTTATATCTTCATATAACACATTCAGAACAATGTCTAAGCAGTGAATTCAATTATTTTCTTTAACAAGGTTAAATTGCAGTGCAGTAGCCTCAGAATGAAATAAATTGTTGAATACAGTATGTTCTAGAAAATCCAACTTAATTTTCCTGAGGAATGACTTTTGCAGTTGTAAGGCAAGTACATTAGAAGTATTTTTAATGAAGCCTTTGATTGCATATCACAGAACATGAGAGATGTCACTCGAGCTACAGCCACAGTTAAAGTTTCCTTGAAAGTTGAGAGTTCTTCCAATTTGGCTTGAAACCATGTCCAAAACTTCCAGCTTTGTGAGGTATTAAACCACCAGTGGTGTACACATGGGGATGTATTAATTACAAAAAATCTACAGAAATTGGCATGGTGAATTGATATGGATCTGCATTAAGTACAACATAAAAAAGAGCTTGGGTGGCAATAATATAATTGATTTTGGAATCTGACTTACACTGTAGTATCATATACTACTGTAGCATGGAAATATCTATATTTCTCCTGTGTCAAATAACTCTAAACAGTTATCATATTTATTGGGACAATTTACCTTCAGACAAAATATTTCTCACATATATTAAAAGCCAAATCCAATGTCAAAGAAGAAATAATGCCTTGAATGTATAATAAATGTCTAGACCACCCAGATCTGTCCCACTCAAGCCCATCACCCAGCTGGCATCACACCCGGACCCCATCCTTCAGCTTACAGGTGGTCAGTCCACATGACAACTCCATATACAGTAGCTATCTCGGGATAGGTCTTGATGTCTTTGACACTGGCAGAGTTATCTAATTTATAAATGAAACCATTATGGAAGTCTAGTTTGTGTCTAGTCTTTCTCTGGCCCCTCACCTTAGACAAATTTGCCAAGGGTAACCCTACCAGAGGTAAGGAGTTTAAGTACCTCAGGGTCTTGTTCATGAGTGAGGTTTGTGGGGATCAGGAGGACTGGTGCACCAGCAGACTGGTGCTGCAGTAATGAGGATACTGTACCAAACCATGGTGGTGAATTGGGAGCTTATTTTTCACACAAAGCTCTTGGTTTTCCCTTTGGTATATGTCTGCATCCTCACCTATAGTGACAAGTTTGAGCTATGACTGAAAGAATGAGATCCAGGGAACAAGCAGCGGAAATAAGGTTCCTCTGGAGGGCTGCTTACTCTCCATGACAGTGTGAGGAGCTTGCCAGTCCAGGAGGACCTTGGAGTATAGTCGCTGCTCTTTTGGATCAGGGTGTTTCGGGCATCTGGTGAGGATGCCCCCAGGCGCCCCCTGCTAGATCTGTATCAGCACCGCCCACTGGGCAGAGACCCCAAGGCAGTTCCAGGACATGCTGGAGCAATATCTCTCAGCAAGCCTGGGAGCACCTAGAACAAGTCTTTATCCTTTTCAGCCTCTTATCACCATGATCTTCACCAGGAGTAAGTGGTTAGAAAACATATGGATGGAATATATAATATGTATATTCATAAATAGAACAAGATGAAGTCTCCCCCAGAGCGATACAGTAACATCAAGGGACAAGAGGGGAACCCAAATGGGAACCTCTTTCCATTTCATTCCCTCTTTTTCATCGGTGACACTAGTTCCATCACGCTCCATCCATGGCCTGTAGACATACTGTAGGTTTCCATACGGCATTTCCTGAACTACTGAGATCAGCTACAGTAACACCCGTCCCACCGCTACGCATAGGATTTTTTTTCCAATATCCTGCCATTCCACGATTTGTCCCTTCCGACATCCGTGACATAATGCTGAGCCATCTCCTGACCCCACGAGCGGCGCCTTTTTGTCTTCCCACAGGTTTTTTTCTCTGGGCTTTTTTTCCAGTTCTCCTATTCTAATCACAGGATGCTACTCCTGGCTTCCGTGTCTGTGAGGGGGTCATTCAGTGGTATGCCATTCCGACATCTGCTTACGAATACCTGGCTTTCCTCAGGTTGTCTCTCCCGGCATCCGTGATTGAATGTTGAGCTGGCTCTCCTATCCTCATTGCTGGATATCACTCTCAGCTGTGGAGTCCCAGAGGTTTCCTTTCAGTTAAATGAGGTTTTTCCTCCCCCCAGTGCAGTGCAGCTCATTTATTTGTTGGGCATCAGGATCTACCCATGAAGGGGGGCTCCTACTTTGTTTTGTCCGTAGTTTCCTGTGCTTTGCTGACCTCCCGGTGTCTTCTTTGTCTGGGGATATATATTTCCGGGTCACTCATTCCTCTTCGCTCAACATTGATGTTCGGATGTCCTGAGACCTACCTAGCATCAAGTCGCTGCTCTGTCCGTGGCCTGTGGGCATAGGTTTCTATACAGCATTTCCTGAACTACTGGGCCCAGGCTAATGCCGTCCTGCCGCTACACATAGGGTCTTTTTCTGCTCTCCTGCCATTCCACAGTTCGTCCCTTCTGACATCCGTGACAACCTGGAACAGTGCCTACCTCAGTGATCTCCTCACACCCCTGATGCACAAAGTTGCCTCTCTGCTGCACTGAAATCCAAATAGAGTTGCTGCACAGGTCCCTTTATGCCCTCCATGAACAGGGCCGGACTCACAGGTTTTTTTTCAAATAGAGTGTCATGGCATCTAGCAGAGAGATATCCATATAACCTATGTGATTAAATGGTTCTCATTGTTTCAGATTTTAGAATTATTTGATCTTCACTTGCCTTGCAGCTCAATTACAATGTAGCAATGTAGACTTTCAAGCTTTTCGGTTTATGTATTCTGTATCTTCTTTTGTGCCTGTTGCTCATCCAAGATATAGCACAGGAATGTAATTCTTTATAGCAGTCATGTGATTTCTATTTTGAAGACTTAGTGGAAGAATTATAGGAAAGATCAGGATAAGAGAATCTGCAATTAATTTTACGTTAAAGATTCTTCAATAAATTTAAAGTTAAATGATTTCATACTTATAAAACAAAGTAAATTGAGTAATGTATAATTGTATTTTGTATTCTGTGGAGCATACACAGATCTTAGACCCTAAACAATATGCAATATAATCCATGTTCTGGATTACTTTAAATTTATTATGCAACTGTACTGTTAATAAAAGGATGGAGATATACTGTATATTTATTTATTTTTTCTCAATTTAAAAATATATGAAACATGCAAGTTGCTATTATTTCTTATTTTCATTAATTGATCTCAGATAGCTTTGGAAATGCAGGCTGGGATGCTTTTAATTTTAATAAGGCTCTTGAAAAATGTTTCACTTTATGACTGTCCATGAGGCTTAAGTCTGCTTTAAAAGAAAATAATTCCAAAAATGTATTACTCTTGATATAGGTTGGGATTTGTGTAAAATACATGGTAGCTAGAGACTAGAGGTTCTCTTTGATCTAAAATTGAAGCAAAAGAAAATCCTTGCTGGTAAGATATAAAATATCAAAATGAGTTATGGTTAAAATGTTATGACAGGGTGGAGAACATTATTCTGCAAAATCTGTGTTTCAGGATGTTTTAAAGAATTAGATTGCAGTGTTGTGATATACTTCTTGGCTTCTCTGTCTGCCTACATCTACTGGTTCTGCTGGAATTGACACACTGTACAGAGGGATATACACAAGATCTGTGACTTTCCTTTACTCTACCGATTCTGAACTTGTTAAATAGCCATTTCAAAATTAATTGCTTGCTGTGGGGTATTGCCTTAATATTTACATACAGTAATATCTTCGCTAAGTTATTTCTTGTCTAACATAAATGCAATTGTGATGGGTTGTGGTAGGGGGGAATAATTATAAATAAGGAAATCTATCAAATTAATTTAAAGGTCCTGACACAAGGAAATATATTGATTTTTTAATTGATTTTTTAATGTAGAAAATTGAGCAATTATACCTCTGTATAATAATAACTGATAACTCAGCATCATGTGGCAGATGTTTTCTTTGTTCTCCTGCAAACATGGTAACAAAGGAATAGCTAGGTGGCAAACATAAAAGGGACAAACATTTATTAATTATAGTACAAGACAGAACATTTCGACTACTGCTTTGTACAGATAACTGTGCACACTGTGATCATCAAAGTCCTACTTTTTACATACACGGAAACAGAACTCTACCCAGCAACTGAGAAACAGTTGCCATATAATGGGAAAGAGAACTGGAGCCTTATGAAATAAAAGGTTCTACTGTGGTTTTAATAATCATGATCTAAAATGGATGTTTGGACAAATGAGAACCTGCTACTAAAGGAAATAATTATTTTAGCCTAGTGGATACCACAAATAGGAAATCAGTTTTTCAAAAAAATATATAACAATACAGTAAGTCCCTTACCTGAGGTCCAAAGTTGATCTTTCTAGTACTCAAATTACCTGCAAGTTCTGTAGTCACATCTATAGTATGAGTAAGGAAACTTTCTCACATCCAGGTTGCTTCTAATCTTGCTTCTTTTTTCTGTCTGTGTGTCTTTTTATCCTCTCTTCTCTTTTGATGCATTCATAAGGATTTAATTTATTGCAACTGGTTTAGTCCTAATTAAAATGAGTAAAGATGTTTGTCCATGTTAGTTGCTTCAGGCATAGAGAAACGGCTCTGCATATATTCCTTGAATTGTCCATTGTTTTGACTTAAAAGAGTAATCTATTTTGAAGTGACATTTAAATATTGGGAAATCCATTTTTACATAATACAATACATCTAGAAACAAATGAGAAATCTTCGGAAATATTAATTAAATCAGAAGGAATGCAGTGTACGATCTAAAATAATAACACTCCAGTGTCACAAGACAGAAAACCTGCTTATTAATGCAAAGAACTAAGAGATCACATAACAACAGCAAATAAAAGTTCTATTAATCAAAGAAAGGAGGTAAATATTGGAAACATGCATTTGACTTGTCAATAACTTCAATTCCTTTCAATTCAACTTTGAATGGGGGACATTCAAGACAGTTATACAAAGCAGAGAGCACAAGTGGAAATTAATTAAAAGTGCATGTGAAACAGAGAACTAGGGTCACTTCTTTGCCTAGAGAGTTGTGGGACCAAGCTAACCACCCATTTTGTTGAATTCATATCACCAACATGACTTCTTTCAGGAAACGGCTGTATAATGTCCATTGATCAATGAACTACTAACTACCAAATGGTTGAGTTGGGTCAACTGGCCTCCCCTTGTTTGTAACCATTCTTATATCCTTAAAGTTTACAGCCCTGCACTAATTTAGCATAAAGTTTTATAAATTAATTATTAAAAATTAATTTATCTAATTTTGCATTGCAATTTATTTTACAGAAATATTTCAAAACAATTTTGCTTTCAGTTAACATTGCCAATATTGTCAAATTGCTATGTACAAACAAGATTCTCTGAGTCGATCTGCAGTTTATACTACAGCATGTCATGTCACAGTGGCACTTTTAGAGGGTAAAATAAAAACAGAACTGAGTCATCACTGAAAAAATCTATGAAAAAATGCAAAAGAAGTATATTTTCACTTCTTTTGCAAAGGCAAAATTTCTTTATTGGCATAATGTCTACTCCGATTAAATGTTTTTTAACATAATTCTTTTATATATAATTTTCTATACAGAATATGTTGATGTTCTTTCATCAACTATTCGGATTACTAAATTGAATAGTGATTAAATTTTCCTTATGGATAAAATATTCTTTTTGTTTTTGCATTTTTCTTTCTGTTTATATGTTTTTCAGAAACGGACAAACTTGTATGGCATCAGTTTGCATTTTACAAGAGAAGTCCCAGACATCCTCACAACTCCTGTGTAATGTTCCCGTATTGAATGTCCCAACTGAATGCTATATAATTAAAGCAAAGTGGCAGTAATTGGGGACTGTAATATGTGAAATGTCTAAGAAAAAGAAAGAAGCTGCCTGCGAATAATAGCCATTAGTCAGAAGGAGGAGGAGTAGATGCATAGAATTAAATGTGCTGCAGTGAGCTAAACTAGTGCTCTCAGTAGATAATAAAATATTTAAAGGTTCCACAGAGCATATTCTCCAGCTAGACGAGGCTTAAATGTCACAATTTAAATCAATTGTAACCTCTTAAACCTTTTGATGTCTCATTGAAGCCTGTTAATGGCCAAAATAACTCTGTTATTATTGTTCCTTGACCAGCCTTAAGCTAAGACCTTAATAGGTCTTGAAATAAGGCATTTCACTATTTTAGCCCAACAATGGTGCCCACCCCTTTTGCTAAATTTATGGATGCAACTTGTAACTTTTATTTAGTTGGTAATGAAGAACGACGAGTTAAGCATAGATGTATTCTGGAAAACTAACAAACATATACTGGTTATATTTAATAACACCTCTCACATAACCTTTATCTTCCCCTTTTTACATTTTAGCATACAACGTCTGAAAAATTACCCAGTGAATCACCTTGGTATTTTTGTAGTGATGGGCCTCTTATTACGTTCTTATTATGTTATTACAGTATGTGAAAATATTTCTCTGGGCTGGCCAAACAGCTGGCAAATGAAATAAAAAGTGGACAAGTTCCGAGTGTAGGTAGTAAGAATTATTGTATGTATATATATTTTATATATATGCTTTTTGATCGGGGAATAGTAATTGACAATGTTACTAAATTGTGGTGTTTACTGTCTTCATCTTCATGGTGAAGCAATAAAAGGCAAATGTTGGGATATATTTATATGATTTCCAGTTTTAGGTGTTGTTTTTAACTATATCTCCTTTTAAACCCCGATTAAAACTTTGAAAAAATGGAAAAATGGAAAACGTTGCCCAGCCATGTTGTTGAAGATGTTACCCTAGCCTTTTTCAAGGTATTACTACTAATTTACACTAACAACTACAAATAAACAACAATATTTTGATAAATACATGAAATTATCTAATCTTGTTCTGTAATGACCAGACATACAGTAGGTTGTTTTAATTAATGAAATATTTTATTTCTGGCCTTTTTAAAGCTGAAGTGAGCATGGCTTTCCTTAACTATGTTAGTGCTATCATACAGTGATAACCAGGGGGAAAGTTGGTCTTCAATGTCAGACTTTCCCATTCTCATATGGGTCTGTCAGAAGGGGGTGGTGATGTTGCAGACGAATCTAATTTTGTTCTGAGAGATTCTCTTTGAGCTACAGGGTCATGTTAAAAATAATGTAAAAAGCCTATGGCCCCGAGTTACTTAGATTGAGAGTACCCCTCAGGTTATACAAACAATTATGGCTCATTTCTGGCAGTCATCCCAGAAACCTTCCAGTTTATGAATATGGCTTTACAACCGCTAAATGGATTTAATAAGACAATCTGAGACATCTGTTTAAAATTATAAAAGCACAATCAAACCTAATCTCCTAACCTAATGATTATTTTCACTATTTGAGGTTTCTAATCACCCTTTGAACAAAGCCTATGTGTTTAAAAATAAATATTTTAGTAATGTTTTGTTTCTGTATTTACATGTATTTGTTATTGTTAAAGGAATTAAATCAAACATAATGAAAAAAGTCCCATTGAAAATTATCTACAGGCTCATATGCAGTACTCCTATGATGTAGTCTAGCTGTCTTAGAAAAGATAAGATTAATTTTATTTTTTATTTTTGGTTAATGAAAATGGAGTTTTAGTCCATTATCTAGAATTACTGAAGCTTGTTTTAGCAGAAATGTTAATGGGAACTGAAAAAAAGACTGGTTTTGCAATTATCTGTCTTGATGTTTGGTTCTGCTGTTTTTGTCTGTGTGTGAAGTAATTTAACAATACGATTATGAGAGCACAACAAGCCCTTATATAATTTAATGTACTTAGAGGGGCATGCAAATAACTACCCATATTCAAAAGTATATCAAGTAAACCAAACAACTGCTGCCCAATGCCCAATGCAAACACATCCTGATAAGAGCAAAACAGCAAAAAACATCAAAACATTATACACCACTCTTACTTCTAATTTTACTGTGTACTGTAGTGGGTCATTTTATTACTTCTAGACACCTTCATTTGACTTCTAAGAAACTGTGTCACAATGTCATCCTGCACTCTGACCCCAAGCTTCTCTCTCCCCATCTGTGTGCATGTGTGTCTCATGGAGAGCAAGCTGGGGAATGTGAAAAGACAAATTCCTAATGCAAGAAATTGTATATGGATAATAAAGTGATCTTATGTCAGTCCATTCTGGAAATCCCTTTGTTAAGCTCAGAGTGATGGGGGAAAATGTGCATCTGACCCTGGTCTATGGAAATCCCATTACAACTCGTGGTCGACCTTAAGGAAGTCATTTTCAAACAGGGTGCCAACCTGTTTTGACCCTTCAGTTTTCCATTTAGTTTTATACATTCCTCAGTCTGGAAAACCTAAAGCATTCACATGCTTTTTCATTTTTGTTATGACTGGAATATGTTGAAATATAATTCATACAGTACTTTGCATGTAAGGGTACATTAACTCAAGTTATAGTACATGAACTGATTTTATATAAACCTCAAAAATGAATGTGCTTTAAGACAGACTGGTGTCCTTACGGAGTACCTGTGAAGATACGCAATGTACTAAAATCAGAAAATAACGTATTATAGAAACGTATGCATTCATGTCACTTTGAAACATAATAGTTGTGTCTCTTTCTTCTCCCTAGCTGGTGCTGCCAGAATATTCTATCCATGGCCTATTCTGTATCATGTTCCTGTGTGCTCAGGAATGGTTGACTGTAGGCTTGAACATTCCCCTTCTCTTCTACAATACATGGAGGTAGGAAGTACACACATATGCTGTGTCATCATCATTCAGTCAAAGATATTTTTTACAAGAGTGCTTCAGAACATTTTCAATGCATGTTTAGATCAGGCAGGGACACATAAAATAATCAGAGTATTAATTGGAACATTTTTCAGCTGAAGAACCAATTTCTAGTTCGGATGAGTTGTGTCCTTCAGTTTGTTGCAACAATTCTCGCACTTTCAGCTCTAGATGTTGCTTACGGCAGCCTTGTATGCCTTAAAAGACAGGAAACAAAATCATGATATGATGTTAACTGAGGTAACAGACAAGGCAAATGCACACCAAACTCAAAGTTTCTGGTTATGTAAAGTTTAACTTATAAACTCAGAACTTTTACATCACTTAGGCCACTGGTGAATATAATAATATTGTGAGTATAAAATTGTACACCTTACACAAGATGGTTTATTGCACTAGTATTAAAGTACGGTTTTCACTTTAAATGCAAAAAAATTTAATTTCAACTTTAACTTTTAACCTTGTACAGGACTGCTAATATATACCCTGTACATCACCTGACCCCTTTGACTAATACATAGACAATGCATGATGCTGAGAAACAGTATTTGGATTTAATACCTGGATGCTCATATGAACTTGAATAAGATATACTATACGTAAGGCAACACAAGAAGTACAGAGCTGGTCATTCCATGTACAGTATGAGGTGTCTTTAACTTATGTTCAAGTGGAGCCCAGGGCTAACATCTTAAGGTGATTTTAGAATTCATATTCCACTGCAGTCTATTTTATACATGACAATACTTATCAAGTGCTATATAATCTTTTTTCAGCCCAACAGTATGAGAGTTTTTTTTTAAATCCAATAAAATATGAATACTGTAACCATGTACTACATGAATTGTGATACTTTTTTTCTGACAAGTCATAATCGTTTGACAGAATTCTATGTTTTCCTCAATAACAGTTTATTGAAGAGAGCAATATCAAACTTTCCAGAAAAAATCAGATTATTAAAGATAAGCAGACTGCTGTAGGTGTATGTTCCTGGACTTTACACTTTTTATACTGTATCTTTAAAGGTAATAAGCTTATTTTTAGAAAAGCAGTGTGGTAGTTACTGCTGTTGCCTCACAGCAGTAGGATTCTGGGTTTCAGTTAGAAGTGCCTTCTGTATGGAGTTTGGATACTCACAATTTATCTGTGTAGGTCCTGTCTGAATATTTTGGTTTCCTCTTATCTCTCAAATAAATGCAGGTTAGGTTTTATCAGATACTTTAAATTGGCCTTTTTCAGTTTTTCAGTTTCTGTTTGTTCCTTTTTCCCATTTGCTGAATGAATATGGCTTGGAATGCTGTATCCTGGTCATGCATGTCTTTCATTATACTGTAGATATGAATCAATTACAAGACCAAGCAAGGCCACACATTACTAATATAATGTTAAAATCATTAGTCCTTACATTAAAACCTTAAATTTCACAAGGGAACATGAAGTGTTTCAGGAACACTTAAAAAAAAATAAAATAAAATAAAATACTTAAGCAAAATCTGGAATTCCAATCAGGATCAGCAAAAGGACAAAACCTGAATTGCTGTGAGCTTTTAAAATAAAAAACATAAAACCTTTAAATGTTAATAAAATATTGCAGTGAATGCTTTATTTTTTTACTGTCAATCTTTTGAAAATTAACTATATAATTTTTGCAAGGTTCTAATGAGATATTTTTTTAATGTCTATGTCTCTGTGTCTCATATATCAAATCATAGTATTAATCTCAGATTGCCAGTTTCAATTTTCAAGAGTCAGGGTTCTCAAAAATACTTAGTTGAAGTGTTCTGCCATGTCAATGTGACGCATAAGCACAGGCAAAGTTAAAGGCCATGTTTCAGTAGCACTATGTGGTAGAAAGCAATAAGGAGAGACTAGAATTCTAGACAAAGTAACAATGTGGACAGAATGAAAATGACTTTTTCTCAAAATACTAGTTTGTCACCATCACACCTTTGAAAAAAAAATAGATCCATCTCCCAGTCTCTTTTTGTCAGTATGTTTTCTCAATCAATTATTGTTCTCATTTACTTGTGTCAGAGTCCTGAAACCATTGTGAGAGGATGCATACAGAAAGATGTGAAAAGATCATGGCCTTTAGAGACCATCTTTCTGTATCGCCGATGTGAATGGCTGGGCATTTTCTGCATGAGATGCAGTAAATGAGGTTGTTGGATAAACATGATGTCCTCTGGGTGACAGGGAATTGTCCAGAGGGGCTTTGAATGTGCATTGTATTGGATATACTGTACATTTGCAGATGATGCAGCAGATTCTGTTGAAGGGGAGAGTGTCTGGTCTAGATGGTTGCTGTGAGGTTAAGCGAGATTTATTACTAATATTATTATTAAAAATAAACATAAATATATAAACACCAATTTACGATCCTGTATAACTGTGAAAATCCACTAGAATGAAGAGGGTAAATAAATGCTCATAGTTACCAACAGTGTTGTTAAATAGAAGGATAATGTAATGATGACTCATTATAGGACTTGATCACAAGGCTGTGGTGACATCCTGAGATTGGCATGCAGAATTACATTTTAAAAACACATATGAAACCCAAACAAATACCTTTAGATAACCTTCCCTCCACTGTCCTGATGCTTTCTGGCAGGTACTTTCACAGCCCCACAGACAGTCCTGAGTTATTATACGATCCTGCTTCAGTGATGAATGGGGATACACTGAAGTTTTGTCAAAAAGAAGCCTGGTGCAAGATGGCTTTTTATGTGCTTTCCTTCTTCTACTATCTGTACTGGTAGGTTTATTCTGTACTACTTGATTCCTATCACATGACCAATGTGCAATTAAATTTTTCCTGTGTTTCTAAATATATATATATATATTTTTATTCTGAATTGTGTTGCATGTCTATGAATGTTGGGTTAGTGGCGGAGTCTAAAACAAAGACAAAGAGGCATCTGATACTGAAACATTTCAAAATTAAATGAATGATTCATGGCATTTATCTCAGAAAGGATTCAGAAAACTTACTTTAGATTTAAATTTAGATTTACAGTGATTTTAGGGCTTGTTGTGTTGTACTTAGTGTAGCTAAATCTGATTATGTTTGCTGAAATGTATAATCTTATCCATGTAGTTGCTAGGAGCATGTCATGTCAAACATGCTTGACTCATACTTCATTCTTCAGGTGTGTACGTAAACAATTGGGATTTTAAAAATACTTTTTCTGTCCTATGCAGCTCTTGTTTTGAAGGATGTTTCATTTTTGTCTTGTTTCATACAAAAGGACTTACTGAAAAAAAGGTGCAAGCGCTCTTGTGAAATCCGCAACTCTTAAAAATAATAATAATTGCTTACACTTTCTGGACTCCACTCAAAGTGCTTTACAGGTAATGGGGACTCCCCTCCACCACCACCAATGTGCAGCATCCACCTAAATATACAGTACATGGGTTGTCTGCGCCCAATTTATTGTCCGCTCTATTGTATATTGTCTGCTCTAATTTTAATTGGAGATTTAAAATCTTGTAGATGTGGAAAATTAATCATGTAGACGTTTTACAAGACATAATTGGACTTCTAAACAAACAGGGAATTTAAAATTGTAGAGACTTCACACTGCTTTTACTATTTTTCATTTCTGTATATCTACATTTTGGGTTTTTTAACTCTGAATGCAAGGATATTTGCTTTCAACAACAAAGTAATTGTAAGTTACTGTTAAAAACCTGCTGCTGAGAGCAAACGATCATATCAACTTTCTCACAGGTTCAGTAACTACAAGAGAAATATAAAATGTATACAAAGGTAAATGTTTTGTGCAGAGTAGATGGCAAACACAACCTACTTTTTTTTACTTCACAATCAGGGAACTTTTTTTTTTTTGCTTTTCATTATCAAACATTGCTGTTTTGTAACAATGGGAATCACTCATTGATATGGCCCAAAATATCGCTTCATTTTAAATTGAACTGAGCCTGACATCAGTTTACAATTTATTTGACAGTAGTTTCTCCTGTAATATCAAAGTATGTGTAAATCTCCAGTGTAGACCTCATTAAAAACACCACAAGATATTTTACTATGCATCCATTGGCAAAAAACAAGAGTATTTATTATATTATCTTAGCACTTTGAAGATGTAAAATACTCTCCCGGGGGGAGTTTTTTTAAGATGACCTTTATGCTTCTTCAGTGTCTGTTTGGTGCTTTTGTCACAAGAAATCTTGTCGCCTCAGTGGTTTCAAAACATTTGAATGAAGCTGTTGAACTTTTTATAAATTACTCCTCCTTTAAATAGGCCATGGGAGTGAATATGATCTGAAAATATATCCTACACTGGCATTACTCAATTGTCCATGCATTTTCTACATTGTTGATTATTATTTACCAAACCTACTGGTGTACGCCAGAATGAAAACAAACAGTCCTTGTTGAAACAAGAAGAAGCTGGCAAGTTCAATTTAGATACATGTGCTGCAGGGTGTGCTTGCAAATTGTTTAACGAAAGTGAAGATTAGTGTTTTATTCTGCCCCAAAGACCAAGGTTAGACAGCTTTGAATGTCTGAGTTTAAAGCTTAGCAGGTACAATATATTGGCATACACATGATACTGGGCATAGAGAAGTATTCAGTGCCAATGGACACTGACAAATACTGTAACTTGTCAGAATTGGGCAGGGCTTCAGCTGGCTACTTTACATACTGTACAACTTGTTCTTTTCATAATCATTTAATCCTTCTGTATAAAGCAAGGTTATGTGTAGTCTGTACATAATAGATCTCGCATGGCTACAGAATGTGTATTAAATCTGTGATTTGACTTTTTCTCATTAATCATCAGCATATAGATAAAACCTTATAAATAGTGGCTTTAGTTTTCAATAAATAGAAGACATATTTGCTCTTCAGCAGTCTAAATACAGGTCCTGGATATACATTATGTCCGGCACAATGATTGTAAAGTTGTTATGGTGAAGAATATGTAAGATGTAATTTAGGCTCTAGTTTCTGTCTGATGTTGAAAAGCCACATCAGCGTGTTCATGTTTTCTGTGTAAGAGCATTTGGTGTAGATGGTCAATAAATGTGGAAGAAACTGCATCATGTCAGACCTGCAGCTGTACCAGCTGTAATTTGCTGATTTTGAAGCTAACTACAATCTATTAATAGAGACATCAGTATTGTCTGAATATGTTTTCTTGCTTTCATCTGATGTCTAGAAATCTTCACCCACAGAGGGGAACAAAGGAAGAATGAAGATTAATGGCAATAGTCTAATGGCAAACTGTTCTTGGCACCATATGTGGTAGTGCAGTAAAAAGCACTAATTAAGTTGTATTTCTATTGTTTATGAAGGCAACATAAGCCTTCAGACTCATTAGCTCATCCTCAGTGGCAGGCTCTAATTTTCTTCTGTCAAATCCCTGTATAATAATCTTGGCAAAAGCAATATTACAGACTCTAGTTCTAGATGTGTGAGCATCTGCATTACAGAGTTAATGATATTCACTTTTCTTTTTATTCCTTAACACTGCTAACCAGGGTAGTCTCATTTATAGTATAATGCAAGTTCTAGTGAGTCTGTGAGAATCTGCCAGAGCTACTGTAGGCCTATCAGTGTTTTTCACACAGTGTTTTCAGCTTGATATGCAACAACAACATCAAGTCTGTCAGACATCCGTGAGCTTGCAATGAAGCACATTCACACAAATAACACTGCAATCATCATTTCCATTCAATTACTAGCAGGAATAAAACCATTGTTAGAGCAGGATTGGAGGAGAGCATTCACAATCGTCTTCCTCCATCTGCTAGCACAAGGGTTGATAGCAGATATATAAACAGTTATCAGATGCAATTTGGGAAACTTAAAATGTATTTGGAAAAAGCACAATCCTATAACAATGTATTGCTGGTGATCTATTCATAATGGTGTAAAATGTCATTAATTCTAGTTTAGTGGTGTCATAATTACCACATACTGTACATAACACATAAGAAATAATGCCAATCTGTTTTTCTTGTAAAACAGATGTGTTCATAAATGTGTATTGAAGTCATCAGAGTTTATTCAAAAGGCTTCTAAACAACTTTTCAATGATGTCTCCATTTAAGCCATTTGCAAATATTGTGGACTTACAGATATTTGTTTTTCTTTGTCTCTCCCCATCCAGTATGATCTACACTTTGGTAAGTTCATAACCGGTCGCAGCATCGAGGAGAAGAATTTTAAATCAGAGAACTCCCCAGGACAAAGAAATAGAAACTGTTTTCTGGAATGCCAAGAGAGAATCACATGCAAGGACCAAGAACACTTGTGGGTGCTATCTGGCTTAGCCAGGGAAATAGGCATCCTACATTGAGAGAAAATGGTCAATGGCATTGAACAGCTATGGCATTCCAGCTTGTATCTACTTCTGTCTTTCATTCTGGACTGATGTTTTAATATACAGTAATACATCTCCACCACAGAGCCATACATACTGTATGTTACAGAATTGCACATCAATGACTCAGGCATATGATTAGGAGTCTGTATGTACAGTATGTGTTTTCCTGTAAGAATTTCATTTTCTCTGAGTTAATAGTTACAAAACCCAGAGGAGCAAACAGAATCCAGGGTTTCAAACCACATGAAAAGCCTTCAATCTAGCCAGCATTATATTTTACACATGGTATATCTGATTTTTTAATGTTGAATGTTACATTTTTATCTAATTTGTATCTAGTTTATACATTTATGCACAACCACAGGTGATCATCTTGTGAAATGTAGATCTACATATCTCTTTCTATACATATTGAAGCTCTAGTGTGCACCTTTGAAATAAAGCAGAAGGATGAGTTTGTCCAGGTTTTGTACACAGGAAGTGTTAAAAAGGAAAACGGAAATATATGGCTGATATTATCTTCTGAGAGTACTAAAAGCCACAGCATTATTATTGTCATGATCATTGTCATCATGATTCTTCTTATTCATGTAATTAAACATGCTCTCCATTTCTGTTATAAAGTGATTAATACATTTATATCATTACCTGTTTTGTACAATGGTGTTTCTCTTTTCCGTTATGTTCACAATGAATATATACTACTTTTCTGTATGAAAGCACCACAAAGGTTTTGGTTTACAATAATACATGTACTGTAGGTGTTCCTACTGTTTGCGGTATTTCTGTAACAACTGATTTTCTGTTGTTACATGTTTCATGGAACATCAATAAAAAATCTAATTTGAGAATTGGTTGCAATGATTTAATGCAACATATAATATGATCTTCCAGGTTGCCTGTGATAACTAGAAAGTACTGTATTCCCTATTCTGTCCATGTTAAATAATTATTCTGTTCTTGGAATACTGGAAAGAGGTAAGTAAGTAATATTTCTGTCTATAGAATTCACTATTTGTATGGTGAAAATATAGAAAGTAAAAAAAGAGACATGGATCTGGGAACCTCGATATTTATATATTTCCCTATATTATTTCAATGTCTACACTAAGAATTGCTTTACATATACAGTATCTTTAACTTACCTCATTTTAGATATTTGAATATTCTGATTATATAAACAGTGCGTGGTCACGCTGTCAATTCTAGAAAATAGACATGAACACCAGACTGGGAATGCACGTCTTCTGCTATGTGAATAATATTAATATTTTAGCACGTTTAATGAAGTGTAGCTTTTAAGTGTGAGAATGATCAGCAGCCTCATCCTTAACCCTTATTCAAGCCCTAGCCCTACACCTAACTCCTGCACTAATCCAAACTTTCCCAGGAGGACACCACCAAAAAAGCAGACTTCAATTAAGTGGTTGAAATACTAATGCTTTTTTACGTTTAGCTGAAGAAGTACAACAGCCAGTCCAAAACAATTATATGAAAATGCCCAATACTTTCACTTTCAAAGCATGCTTGATGTCATGATTTACTGTAGATGGGTCAGAAGTACATACCTGTAACATCCCATAATGTCAAGTATATTTTGAGTATTTCATCAGGATATGGTGCCTTGCAAAAGTATTTTATACCCAATGCTGTACCTTTTTGATGAATGATAAATGGGGTATTTACATTTTCAAAAGTGAATATTTTCAATAAAATGAGAAAAATTAAAATTTTATCACCTAATAATTACTATATTAACCCTTTGAGTCAGTGGTGAAAAAACTTTGGCAGCAGTTGCAGCAGTGAGTCTTCTTGGTTAAGTCTCTACCACCTTTGCCCACTGAGATGGTGTAATTTTCAGCTGTTCTTCATAGCAAACTTACTCAACCTCTGTCAAGTTGGCTTGGGATCTTTAATAGACAGACATTTTTAAGTGTTGGCCCAGCTTTGACCCAGCTGGGTTCAATTCCGGACCCGGGGTGCTATCTATGTGGAGTTTATACTGTATATTCTTGCCATGTTCACGTGTGCTCCAGTTTCATCTGGGTGTTTCCAGTTTTAACGATGAGACATACCGGTAGCTTAATTGGCTTGTTGTAAAATTGGCCATGGTGTGAGTGTGTGTTTGTGTCTGTCCTGTGATGAAAGATCCCATCCAGGGTGTGCCCTGCCTTGTGCCTGTTGCTTGCTGAGATCCCCCCCGACCCTGAGTTTGATTAATCAATTAGGTCATTGATAGACAGATACTGGCCACCTTTGTGGAGAAATTGGGATATTGTTGACTCAGGGACATTTTTTCACCATTACACCTCTGTAGCTTTATCAGAGTTGGGTTGGCCTAACAGTGGCAACCCTAACACGTTTCCTCCTTGCCTGGTTGCTGAGTTTGGAGAGTCAGCCTGATCTAGGTAGTGTCTTGGTGGCACAATTCACCTTTCACTTCTTAATAATGGACTTCACCATGCTCAAAAGGATATTCAGTGTCTTTGAAACTGTTTTATAAACATCCTCATGTCTGCCTTACTTTAGCTTATTCCCTATAAACAATAAAGATGTTTAGAAAGCTCCTTGTTCTTCATTGTTAAATCTTAGCTTGAAATTCAGTACCTGACTGAGGAATCTTACAGAGACTGGTGTATTTATTCCACAATCTAAAAATAGTACATCACCACCTGATCTACTATTTTTGTGCATAGAAGCCATTTAACAAATTGGGTAACTTTTCAAAGTAATTTTGTGTGCCTGAAGTAATTTAGATTTACTTTAGTTGAGTTAAAACATCATGCTCTCGATATATTTAGTTTTTGAGTTTTGTTTGTAGTTTTTGACATTATATTACCCATAGTAAATACATTTTAAAGTGTTCAGGCTGAGCACTCATGGTTTGATTAGAAATATTGACTTAAAATGTCACTAAATTTACATGTGGAAATCCATGACTAACATTTACAATCTATGTTTATAATGTTGTCTAAATAATTTCTTCTCATGTTAGTTTTGTAGTTTGTTTCTTACATTACTGTAATTATCTTAAAGGTTCCTGTTACTACTTAAGGCCTCCTACTTATAACCTGCAGAATTGTTTGTACAGATGATTGTGATGAGAAAAGGCCTCCCTTAGCTGTCTTTTTTAAAATGCTAAATCAAGACACAAATGTACTTAATGCAATCATAAACATCACTTCATGCTGAAATAGTCTTCAGCCCATGCTTCCAAAGCTGAGAAAACCACTGTGTTATCTCTAGTGTAGTTACCCTGCCCAAAATGTGGTTCTACTTTTGCATTGTTCTGCAAATAATGGTTTGCTACTAATTTGAACTTGATAACTAACCATAGGTTTGTCCTAGACTTTGTGTTTTGTGTAGTAACCTGAATTTGGCTCTATGTGTAAAAAAATAGTTTTGTGATTGACATTTATTGAAAAAATATGTTAATACTATTTTATGTAAAGCTGAATTATTACAGTGTACTTAGCAAATATACTTTTGCATGCAAAGATAGGGCAAACAGCTTCAGAAATTAACCTTGATTTTCTTTAGAAATGACTACTAAAGGGTGATAAATGATTAACTGTAACACTTTAGTTGCGTGTGAATGTTTTACTGTATTTCATAGTAAATTATCCTAATTATAATTCTAGTATTTATTAGGGATATGTGGTAATTCAGTACTCCTTAACAATAAATCTTAGAAATTGACTACCAATATAGTAGTGATTTTCTTTTGCATTCAGTTGTCAAAAAGACATAAGAGACCTGTAAAGACTTGGTTTATAGTTTATTTATAGTTCATGCTAACAATTGAGGATGAGTTGTGCCTTATGTATTAAACTGTCTCCATGGTAAACCCTATCTTGCCTATCAGAATTAATACAGAGGTCACAAAAAATATTCATTTTCTGGAGGAAACAGCTTGTAGTGATTTTCAAAGCATGCAACGCAGTATGATGTTGTCTCAGATTTTAATTGTGATTTTATGGATATCCTTTTTTGTATTTATTTTACTAACTTTGTAACTTGTGTCATTTTATTTATGTCTGAACTTATTTTTTTTATTTTTGCTTTTAAATGCACAAATCATTTGACTTAAATGTTCTAACCTGTAATAGAATTATATTTTTAAAGTCTCTGTTGTTTTGTGAGGATCCATTGAGGGAAAATAACTGTATAACAAAATACATTTTTAACAAAAGTGTCAAAAAATAATTATTTTAAAAGCTGCTGGCCTCCTATCAGATCAAGATCTAAAATAAGGTGTAAGGGATCCAAGTGATGAGGTATGAGGATCCCATGCAGATGAAGGAGAATGTAGATACTGAAACAGGTGTCCAATGCAAAACGTTAGGCGAGCTCGTGGTCAAAAAGCAAAAGGAAGTCCAAAAGCCGAACGATACCGAGACAGGCGTCCAATCCAAAACAATAGGGAAGTTCATGGTCAAAAAGCAAAAAGGAGTTCTGTAACCGAAAGAAGTATAGCAAGAGGGTTTCAAACAAAGGCAAGGTAGGAGCTCTCTAGGAGAGGAATCAATACCGAGCAGCGAGAAGTGAGTTAGGATGGTTTAACCCGCTGCTGGCACTGGTTAGCTCTTTTGTGGGTTGATCTCTGCTGGCTGGCGGTCATGACATAAGGTTTCATTCATGTTTCTGTTTTATCCTAGATGTTTGGAATAACTTTATAATTGAACTTCATACAGTTTATTATTTTCTATTGTTTGAAGACCTTTTTCAGATCTCCTTCAGCTACTGTCTGTAGGGATCATATTGACGGATATAATGTGGGTTATATCATTTAAATGTATCCTTATATCTTACGTTTCTCAGCCCTAGAAAAAGGTTGTTATTCTTCTCTGGACTTTTTCTATAGAGTTTTGTTTTTATCATTTTTATAGTGTGGTGATATGACTGATATATTGTATGTCAGATGCATTGTACAAATTCTCTCTGGATTTGGATTGGGCCCTTTGCTATGAAGTCAAGTATAATATAAGTCCTCTGAATATCCTCTCCAGGATGTTAGTTGATGACAATGATTGTTCCTTTGCATGACTTAATTTCTGTGCCATTTGGGTTCTTCTGGGTCTTTTCAGAGACCAAATTTACAGTTCTGGTAAACAGCAAAAGGCATTTGATATGTAATTAATCTTTACTTTTCTTCTTTGTGTTAACTCTAAGGATAGGAAAATGTACAGATAAGGAGTGAATGTTCAGTTTGGAATGTTGTAATTTCCAATGTAGCATGAGGAATGTGTTGGGAAAACAGCTGTTCCTGATTTGCATAAATAGTTCGGTACAGTTAGTAAACTACTTTGATTCATGAACAATGCCAAAATAAGAGTATACTGTACCGCATACTACGGAAAATGTAAAGGAAATACAAAAATACTTAGGACAAACCACTGAAAGATTGCATTTAATCTTGACAAGAATACGGTGTAACATTTTTAGTAGCAGAATCAAACTATTGATATAAGATGGAAAATACTGAGCTTTGAAGAAGATACCTAAAAAAGGTTTAGGTGTCTATGTTTTTAATCTTTAAAATCAACATTTTAATCTTCTGGACAACATGGGAAAGCAAGCAAAAAAGTCAAAAGGAATTTTAGCATATATATTTTAAAGTGTAAGAATTCAATCAATGCCATGTTAAAAATATGTAGTACATTGCAGCTCATTTGGAATATTGCATTCAACTTGAGCCCCCCACTACAAAAAGTATATTGTGATTCTAGAATTGGTTCAAGCAAGAATAACCAGATACATTAGCATGTATTCATTCCTCTAGACTAAGTTGGAGCATTTTTAGTCCTAAATAGACAAATATACAGTATGAAATAATGTCATCCAAGTATTCAGAGTATTCAGATAAAAGTAAATGTATTGAACTTCTGAACCAAGAGTGAAACTCAAACCAGAGGATAGAAAATACTAGGAAATACATTTAACACTACTCAATGAGATCCATAGGTCTCTTAGCTGCTGATAATCAGATGAGCTAGATGAGTAAAAAGGCCTCCTCTCTTTTGTCACCTTATATTCTATAAGCTATATTTGCTTTATGCTAAACGGATGACATATGTAAGGTGATGTTTTTCAGTGCTTTGCTTTGTGTTTCTGTTGCCTTTAAATATTGAAATGGATCATAGTCCACAATGATCCACATCTTGATATTGAACATTAATTATATATAGTGTAAATCCCTGATACGCAGAAGTGTCAATCACTTACAGTATAACAAATTATATTTTGAATTAAGCTTACGTCGGTCATGGTGTGATTCTCTTAGCACCAATTTATTATTTCACTGTTGTGGTATTTAAAATAAGTCAGTATAAGATAATCAGTTGTACACATCTTGTCTTTTTGTATTCGGATGCAGACAATAACTGATTACATGTAATTGAGTGAATGTCTTCAAACTCAAAAGTTAGGCATGTGATCTCTCAAAAACTAACCTGTGTTGAAGAGATTAATATTATGGTCTGCAAGTTCTATATTGGTATTTTGTTCTATTTCCCTGTATATATTTGCAAAAAATAAAATGCACCGGTGTCTCTATATACAGTATGTATGTTTCTTTCCATTGTTTACTTACATTATTGTAAAACTTCCATTTCCTTAAATCAGATACTGTATTTCCAAGAACATACTCCAAACAGTGTGGAAGCAATCCACAGAGGTTGACTATTAAGAAACCTTGAAGGGTAACACCTGCATTTCTACCCAGGGTACCAGAGCTACAGTATGATAATAACCTTACATTCCCTTTCAGACAAGGTCAGTGGGTATAAAGACTACTCAATCCGTCACGCAACAGGAGAGTGAACAGCCAACAGGAGATTGTGGTGATGGAGAGCCAGCAAATGACTCAGAAGCTGGCCATTACTTTTGACAAACATGGAAGAAGAAGCCCATGTTGCAACTAAGATGTGGTATTCAGTTGATGGGATGGATCCAGAAAGCTAAACAGGTGAGCCTAAAGGCCACCACGGGTTTGGAGACCTCTATTGTCCACCTAGCCTGCTGGTACCTGCACATGGCACCTGACACCTGAAAGGCACAAAAAGTTGCTTTGGTAGTATGAACAGCATGGAGGCACTGACCTGCAGAGTCATTTTCCCCTGTTGTAATGGCCAGGAGGAAAGCTGTCTTCAGTGAGAGGAAGCACACATCCACACACTAAAGAGGCTAAAAATGAGGTGGCAACAGGTCTTCCAAGACCACCAAGATATTCCCACGGTGGCACTGCCACACTGCACAGTGGGTCAACCTCCATTGCCTTTCAGAGGAATTAGGAGAACAAGTGCTTAAAACCTCTGTTCTCCATCTTGAAACAGGCGGATATGGTCTGATATGGCATACCCAGAGAGGGGACACAGCCTTCCCATTTTCAAGCACCTCCTGGGAAATACAAAAAGGACAGTTGACAGTGGGAAGTAAACAGGATCCCAGCCCCAGTTGCACTTTCTCCATGTATAGGAATATTGTTTCCTGGAAAAATTCTGTGCAAGTATCCCGGCGTATGCACACCACTCCACCTCAAAGGCCAAGACCAATCAAACACCACTATTCAAAAGCCAAATCCATAACTGTAGAATGAGACAAAGACCTTGACTACAGCTCAGAAAGATAATTAGCGCACAGAACGTTACCACAACACTCAATACAGCATTAGCCCATACAGTAACTGAGCCCCATCACTGCATGGAGCACACATTTTGTTCTAGTATTTGCTTTTGAGATGCTGGCTATCTTCATAAAGCACCAAGAGCTTGATTACCACAGCACATTATGGTTTCACTTCTTCATCTTGGACCTGTTCCTTTATACTGTTTCAACAAAGATTATTTAAGAAATAGTTGCTGTTGGAGGATTTTAGATCATGTGTCATTATTTAGTAAACAAAGAAAGTGTTTATGTCTTTAGAACTCTATTTTTTTACCTGGAAATTAAATAAAAGTCACAATGTCTGAGATTAAAATGTATTTTTAGGCTCAGAATTAATCCAATGTTTGAGACACCTGTGAAATAAAAAAAACACTCTTTGTTGCTTGTTTCCATTAATTTTCAACAGCAAAATATCCACTCAATATGCACTCATTTAATAGTTATTTTGTATTGCTGGGAAAATCTGCTCCCAAGAAAAGAGCAGACTGGTAAGTGAATTAAACGAAAATGCAATCCCACAGATACAGTAATATTACTTCTCTGACATGTTTAAATAAAAGGAATATAAAGAACTTGCAGAAAGACAATTAAATTGTCCTTAACTTGAATTAGCAAAAAGCTAAGAAAGCACTATTAATTGTAGTTCAAGCAGGTAGCTGCGTCAGCATGCGTAGGCTGCAAAGGAACAGGTAATGGGTTTATTCCATGCTGAAAACAAAAGAAAGTAAAAGAAAGTTTCGGCCATGGAGCCTTCTTCAGGTGTGAACTATTAATTATTAATTAATTTACATGATTAATTGTAGATTGAAAATAGCCCTTGAGTCACTGAAGCAAATGTCATTAGCTATCAGTGAAATTCTGGATTTCAAAGAATCCAAGCAGTCATATCATAAAAATAATATTTCAGTTTTTTTTAAATGAAAGAAGTTGAGAACAACCAGATTCATGAAAACAGTAGCATTGGATTCCTTTCTGTCTCTTTTACTGAAGAACAGTCTTCATACTGTACATGTACCTCAATAAAATGGTCACTTTTAAAGCTATAATTTCTGATTAGACTGACCATTAAAGTTTCACCAATACAAAACAGTTATAATTAATAAGTGAATATCAATCACAGGGTTATCCCCAATGATACGTTAAACAGAAGCCTGCATTCAGAGTTCAGAACTGATCTTCACCTACAGTATGGGTAACGTTGGTGAGTTCTTAAGGCAAATTAATATAATTGAACTTTTCTATTAAAAAACAGCCCTTAATGTACTTTTTCTGAAATTTAAGTTGCTACCTCTCATGAAATGTTGCCAAGGTAGCTTTCAACAGCTTTTTGTTTAATTTCTTTACCATGGATTCCCATGACGTATGTCACACATTTCCACATTTCTCTCTGATTTACCATGTTTTCTTGGTATCTCGTAGGACTTTACTTTAACTATAGCATATAGCAATACAATGTCATGAACCCCTGCCTCTCTTGTTTTTTCAAACGGTGTGAGTCAATGTCCTTACTCCCAGATATCCTACCTTGGAAAAAGCTGCCAAACATTATGAGGTCAGACAACTGTGGTCGCAACCTCCCAGCGGCCGAGAGGGAACCTGTCAGACTACCACTCTATCCTCAGTACAGCAGACATCCATCTTGTCAACTTGCATTATCCATACTTCCACCAGAGTGGGATTTCACTCGCTCTTATTTCTCGCTTCTTTTCCTGATGTTAAGTGCATCTGGCTTTTTTTCCCCTACTGCGGCTCTTTTTTATGAGACATTCCTATTGCTGGTGGGTTTTCTTTGCTTGTTTTGTCACTGACCTATTTACATTTCATTCCTATAGCATTCGAATACTCATTACCCCTGCAAAGAGCCCTCAGTGATCATTCTGGACTGCTCGAAGAAAGTTTAAATTGTTTCCAAAGCATACTGGCAAATGGCAAAGGCCTAGCACAGCTGGAATTATTCTTCAAGTGACATGTTCACAGAGGCTTTTAGATAATAAGTGCCAATGTTCACAATGCAGTAGTTCAGCAGACTTTCTCCTTTTTCTGGTAACACGAATTAAAGCTATTTAGAGTCTAGCTCAATCTGAAATTAATATTTTGTCTTGCTGAAGCTGCATTACAATTCTGCTGTTTGTTCTCAGGAAATCCCCACACAGATGTACAGTACTGTAGGTAGAATGAAGCAGAGTCAATGCAGCAAGCCCCATGACAGAATGCAACATACAGTAATGCACAAAACCTTTACCTTTTACACAGTACCCTGCTGAGTGCTTTACATTATTTTGTTGTTATCTGTACAAAGCCATAAAAGTATCATGTAACTAAATAAATTCGTTACTGCCTCTCCCCTCTTAAAAACAGTGACTATGCACTTCACTTGCACATTTATCTTGCATCTGTTCCATATGACCAAAATATTAATTAAAATGTTATTAAAAGCAGGACGTAGAGGTGATTGTGGCTTTTTTTTATTTAAAAGTCTTGAACTCATTTTTATTTTTCTATTTGTTGTCTTTTGCCAACATTTTTCCTCTGTAGCATTTACTCTGAACTGTGAAAGGTACCAGTACCTCATACAATTCTCTTTCATTACTTACTTTGGAATTTCAGAGGAGCTGGAGTAAACGTATGGCACACTATGTGTGGCAGAAAACAATTACTCTTTAAAACTCTTTAAAATGGAGATAATTTCCTTGTCTCCTTTGTTACATAACATTATGATCACTTCTCATGAGATGTTTTTCCAAAGGTTTTAAAGAGTTCACTAGACTTCAGCCAGTGCTGATCCAGCACTGATCCCAAGGCAACACTGGTTTCAAGTGCACTGCAATGTCCTCTATAGTCTGTACGTATGCCCTCCAGATCACTTTTCTTTTATCAGAGACAGAATAACCTGAGCAAACAATGGCTTCTCAGAGAAAGATAAAGGGAAAAAGTACTTGTCTTTTCATCCCTAGTGGCTGTAAGTGTGACATGTTTATGCATGATTTCTTCTCTAAGGTTTATAATTACCAAAACTGATCTAGGATGAAACTTTGCTATTATGTAAATATCAACTTATCTTGTCTTCAAGTACATACTGTGTTAATATGATAAAATGCTATAAACAATTCTCCAGGACTCAAGTGTTTGAAAACATTTTATTTTTTTTATCTAACAGTAGAAATCTTTATCATTGATTTTTTTTTCAATGTAAGCTAGTCAGAAGTCCACTGTTTTTTTTGCATATTTTTCAGATCACTTTTATTAACTTCTGTTCTCATAATGATGAGCAATATTTGGCTTCACCTCTCTAATGTGTCTTATGTGTAACACTATAACACTTCTGTAATATATATTTGTGCTAATAAGAAAAGGGTTCCCTACTTTATTTATATATGCAGGAATTGTATTAATTGCAGTTTTGTTCCTTCAGCTGACATAAATTGAACCATTGAGGAGAATCACTGTAGACAGGCCTTAAGGGACTTAAAATGAAGAGCACAATTCTCACTGAAAACACCAGTGTCTGTAACATCAAGAACTAGTCCTCTTAAGTTTTTTGTTCCGGAGCAAAAAGTAATTGTATATTTAAAGGTATGCATCCAGCATGAGCCAAATTAGGGGTGGAAAAGCAAAAGAGAGACTTTAGATGAAAAAAACAACACATTTTACAATGGCTTAAAAACTGTCCCCTTGTCACTTCTTTTGACGCTTGTTTTACTGCAAGGAGAAGAAAAGACCTGCAGCAAATTCCTAAGGACTTTCAGACGCTGTGCTGATTCATGAAAGGTAAAGATGCTGCTGAACATCTCATCTATCATTAACAAAGAATTTAAAGGCTCATCTTGAAAGAATCTTCCTCCCAATCCTACATCTTTAGTTAATATTTAGGAACAAATCAGCTTTGTACTGTATACCAAAGTAAAAAAGCCATTTTCATTTGGTAATAAAATGAATCTCTTGATTAGAAATGGAAAACTAAAAACTATTATGCTGAGCAAAAAAGTTCTATCCTACACTACCGATTCAACAGACTTGCAGAACTTTTACTTAAACATAATTTGACAATTATAGTCTGAAAGCATTCATCACGGTAAAGCATAAGGCAAATAAAAATGTAGCAGGTGAACTTTCAATCAATGTGATTACCACTGAAGCCATAACGTCTTTTGCAACACAACTATTTAAAAAAAGTTATACTATAACATGGCCAAATCAATGTACAATGAAGAATAAAATGTGCTTCTTTTTATCTGTAAGTAAATATAGTTGTTTAAAAATGTCAACAATCAAGAGACAGAGTGTGAAAAGCATAAACATTTTTTTCATTTTCCTTTTTACTTTATTCTGAATTTCCTGACTTAAAATGGAGCACACATTGAACTAGAGTCTAAAGCTTTGAAAGCTATACTTGTTTTTTTTTACTTGGACCTTAAGAAACCTTAGAAATAAAACGTATTAATAGATTCAAATTCTGACAACACCCCATAGCCACAAAATTCATATTTTTGTGGAAAAAATGTTTAATATTATCAGTCCAGCTCAGTAATTAAACCACAACATACTACATTTTGCTTAAGGAAACATACAGTATTCTGAAACTGAAGCTGAGAGTTTAGGAAAATTCCTCTAAATCAGTAAGAAATATACTGTAAATCAAGAGAAATAAAAAGGTATTTTTGATTGGTACAATCATGTCACATTATGTGATGTTTCCATTTATAAACACATAAAAAGTAGGATAATAATTGAAATATTCTGTATAAAACTAGGTTATTCACTAATTCATGGGTAATAAATATTGTTTTTAAGCTATATTTACCCACATGGATTCCTCAGGTATTTTCCTAGAACACACATGCTGTCAAGTTGTAAATCTGCAGTGAATGGATTCATTTAATATGCAATTGTCACAGGCTCCGCACAAAGCTTCTCTTCTGTTTAGCCTGGAAGTTCATCATTAAAAAAAACAAAATATACTTTTATTTACCTCACTGGATTTTTGGAAAAGAGAAGTCCTGATTAAGACTGTCAATGCCACACACAAAATAAATACTGTAAATACTGAACCAGCAAGCTGGAAATTAACAATATACTGTACTGTATACAGCATGTCAATAGGGAACCAGAAGTTCTTCCTCTCTCGAGCTCAGTCTTACACCTGTCATACGAGAAACTGGAGTTTCTTAAAGGTCCACTTACATAATAACCAACCCAGATGTTGTCTTGTGATTTGGATCATTTGACATTGCAGTAACACGTGTTTGTCTTGTCCCTAAGACAAAGGTTCAGACCTGCTCAGCTATGTTATGATGTTAGCAACATCATAAAAAACTCCAAGGAGTAGAACACATTGATCCAAAAAGACATGACAGACTATCCAATGAGTGCCCAAGTATACTAACTTGTTTATTGTATTTTGTTCATGTCTCAAGATGCCGTCAAGTTGAATGGGTTTTATAAAATCTCCATGAAGAATAGTATAAAAATGTCAAGTAAGAAATAATGCACAGAGAAAAAGTAAAAAGAACACAGAGGAGGGTTTTTAATATTGGCAGGAGGATTTCAGCACATCAGCTTACTCTCTAGTGTGTCCTGCATTATACTTTGAAGTAAATTCCTCTTGAGAACACAGTAACAGAAAATCTGGAAAAGGTCAATCAATGACAAAAAAACACGAAGGTATTCAGTATACTGTATTTTGGCAATTTTATTGATTAGATCATGAAGAAATGTGCTGATGATCATTTGAATTTTAAAGCTAAATATATATATATTAATTTGTTATGGGAAGACAGCCCCATATTTTGGCAGAACACGAGCAAGAAATCATGAGAGTTAAGCACGTTATTTCCCAAGGTGAGGTTCAGACTGTGATTCAGCTGATAAAGCATCCATACATGACAGTCATTGCTGAAGTTGTTGGGGAAGTCACAAATTTAAAAATGTAATTTCCGCACCTGACATCATTTAGACAAGCAGGGTTTAGACAGCAAGAGCGACATTTTACCATGAATGATCTGTTCATGATTTTTTTTTCCCCCCAGAAGATCAATGAACAAAATGGAAACACGTTCATCCCGATGTTAAAATTCTGCAGAAATCCAGGTGGAAGTGGAGTTTGTGAGCAGCAAAGGGGAAGTATGTTCCTTGTGTGAAAGTACTGTAAGTGGAGCAATACAAACAGAACACTGGACTATTCATTCAAAGCATTAACATTAAATAACTGACACTTTATTTTTGCCAACTGCATTTCCACTGCATTTCAGGGAGCCTGGACTATCCCTAGAGCAATTCACTTTGCTAAGGAAGTCCAGGAGAATGAGAATGAGATGAGATCACCAAGGGATGCAGAGGGGACAATAAAGATGGGGTGGTGCCGTTGAGCCTTCTCTGGTCAAAGTAGATGATGTCACTCTCTGACAGTGAATTCTCAGAGCTCTTAACAACAGGCTGTCCACCAGGCAACATACCCCCTCGACCTGTGACCTGCTCGACCTGCTGCGGCGCTTTATCTGGTGCCTGCAACAGCTTCTACACAATAATGGAAGGTGAATCAGGTGAGAACTGTGGGTTCTCAATGTAATGCAGATGGGAAATTATTACATATGAATATATTGTCATTTTAAAAGCTACATTCAGACAAATACAGTTTTTGCAATTGCAGTACTTCACAAAGATCTCTTCTGAACAGCAACACGAAGGGCTTTTGGAATTTTTACCGGCAAATGCATCTCTTAGGAATGAAACAGAGACACAGCTGAAGGCACAAAGAGACTCAAAGTTAATTTTCAATTCAAGCATAATTAATGCTGGCAGGACTGCCCAGACCATGTCTGTCTCACTATGTTTAGTCTATCAGACTACCCAGAAGCCACTTCTGAAGGCAGCCCACGAGGGAAAGCTTTCAACAAGGTGCACTGAGATACAAATCACTGAGCAGCCCCTTAAATTCATTTTCTAAAGAAGGGTATATACTCATAAACAAATTTATTGGCAACAAACCCAAATTTAGAACAGATAAGGGTGTTCTATACAAAATATTCCTGTGTGTTCAAATAAATGATTGTGTACATGGTGTAAAAATACCATTGTTTCAATGTTTATATCATACACCTGTTGATTTAGGAGAGCAAACCTAACATCTTTTTTCTATTGCCTGTTATGCATTATTTGGACTTTTCTGTTAGTCTGTTTTGTTAGGACGTTTACACAACGTAAAGTAATTACTCCAGATGATGTTAACAGATTGTGAGAAATAGTTAAATATTTTATGAGAATGGAATGGCATAGGTTTAATATTCATACAAATCAGTGGGATATCAGCTAACAATCACATTAGTCATAATTATACTATTTTCCTGTACTCCTAGTCATATGGACCCCTCAGGTCTTGAGACATTTCAAACATAATAGGTCATCAAAACTTTTCTGACTCATAAGTCTTGTAATTAGTGAAGGACTTTCATGTAATTAGACGTGCTCTGTTACACCTCCTCATCTCTAGATTAAATAATTCAGATATTAGCTTAGCTTCAAATATTCCAAATGTATAATATTTTAGGTTGTTTTGATTATTTTCATATTATTTCAATATATCTGTATTCCAGAATTCTATTTAGAATTCTCCTTAGATCTTAAACACATTAACAGACCCATTTCTTACTGTGTGTAACACAGATATAATTTACTTAAACTAGAAAAAATTAGATATACTATCAGTGGGTCTGTTAAGTAATTGTTGTGCAATGTGCTAGTAAAACTTAAGTTAGAATAATTTGGGACAGTTTCTAATACCAAACTAGAATAAAATATTTCAAGTAGGTAGCTGCTTCAGCATGCGTAGGCTGCAAAAGAACAAGTAAAGGTTTATTCCATGCTGAACAGAGAAAAAAAGAAACGTTTCGGCTGTGGTGTTACAGTACCAGCTTCCAACCACCAGAGGGCACCTAGACGCTTCCGGCCTACTTCATCCTCTCTGGGAGGCGTAGGTTAACCAGGCCTCGTTAACCCATCACCACTCCTCCCCTTCATCCTATTTAAACCCAGCTGTCGGTTTCCTCCTTGCTTGGTATTGGCTTGTACTTCTTGAGATACACTTCAGAGCCTTTTTTGTTTGGTGGCTAGACTGCTTCCTGGGATTTCTTGATTGCCCACTTGACCCTGGTATTGAAGGTTTGTTCATTTTCTGGGTTTTTTTGGACCTTGCACTACTCCTTTGACTATGATTCCGGATAACTTCTTCTACGGCTTTCTTATCTCCTCACCAGCATAGGGTCCATCATTTAACACTGGCTGATATCCAGCATTTACATGTGGAGCCTTCTTTGGGTATGAATAAAATCAAATACAGTATATTGCCTCTGGAACCATTCCGAAGAAGTTCTAAATCATACACAAATAAGAGAACTTAAGTATATTAAGGGGAAGGGCATTTAAAATTTAAAAACTGGAGGCCCTTTACACAAAGGGTTGTGAGAGTATGAAACAAGCTACCCAGGTGCATTATTGAAGCTGGTACAGTATTTTTCAAGAAACAACTGGATGGGTTCCTCAAGCCAGTTGCCTTCCAGCAACCGAATGGGATAGATGGGCAAATATGCATCTTTTCCTTTACTAGTTCTGAGTCTTATAATTCTGTGGTATTGAAGTGACTTTTTTTGACAACACCATGCCAATATTCTCTTTATCTGTTGTGTAAAAGAATCAAATGTATTCAGGGTTTAAGTACTTTTGTTTCTTTTTATTGCTTGATTTAAATTTAATCTGTGCCTTACAAAAATACTTTCTTTTGATCTGCTTCCAACTTAGAGGACTGAGAATGTCATGCATACTTAATACTTGTAACATTTTTTGCACAAAAAGATGAGTTTCTCACTAATACTTGAGAGTTGAAACCTAGTTGTGCCTGTTTTGATCAAGATTCCTGCATATAACATATTTTTTCATGTAGTTGAGGGAATTTAAATTCATGTTCAGTCATGCAGAACAGGAACATTTTATTGTACATAATGATCTGTGAAATTTGAAAAGAGTAACATAATATGTGTTATGACTATGCCAGTATGGCTTTGCCTTAATCCTTTAAATCATGATCCAGTATGAGCTCTTTTCATGCATGTCAAACTGTATATAAATGTTTCTGAGTGAGTGTTCTTATGTCATGTGTAATAGCACTATAACTGATCCCCATAACATTGAAATTGTAATACTTGACAATATTACAAATTCACATTTTCACCATTTTGTCAACTTATTTGCTTTAATTGTAATCAATGTTTATTGAATAAGGTGTGGCACATTGGAGCCAAAGGTTTATTCCATGCTGTCCAGTCCCTGCTGATGAGAAGCAGGCCCATAATGTACAGTAATTCTGCCACCACCTTGCTTGGCAATAGGGATAGTGTTGACTACAGTAGGTAATGTACTGTGTTTAGGTTTGCACCAAATGTGACACTTTGCATTAAGACTAAAAATCCATGCTCCATACAGATTCCATCTCTAGAAACTTTTGTGTACTGTTTTCCTTATCTGTGCTTTTGTAATGCAAAATGCATTACAAATTGACCTGTTCCATTGTGATTGCTGTTTTATTAGTACTATTTCAAGATGATAGTACTATTTAGTACTATTTCTATTAGTGGTCATGTTAATGTTTGTGTGTACATATTTACTAAATGGCCAGCAATCAGCATGAGCGACCCCAAGCATGTGCACCTTATTTATTTTTTTTAAGATGCATTCTAACAAAAATCATTGCACTGTGGTGAAACGCAAACCATTATTCTTTGGAAATTACCTAAAACCATAAATGTGTTGTACATGGATGGGTACTTCATTTCATTCTTGAAGCGCAACAATTTTGGTGAGCCAGCCATGAGAAGTATGTTGTACAGAAAAGACTTCTAGTGCTTACACAGAGATGAATCGAGACCGGGATTTATTGGAGGAGTTATTTTAAAAGAAGTCCACTGCGAACGAGATGAGGTGAGTGCAACTCTGCTACAACTAGAAAAGGATCATCTTGTTGAGGTCTGTCAATATTTAAAATGCTATGGGATTTTGCCTTTTAAAACAAAACAAACTCTAATTAGAATGGCAGAGAATGCTTTGGAGGAGATGGAGGGTAGTTGGGTGGAGAGTGATTTGTGTGAGTTTCTTAAACACCTCCTGTCTTTCATTGGAGAAATAAGGTAAAGTGCCTCAAATTTGAAATAATCTCAAGTTGAACTACTATTTATCAATGATCTAAAAGAGAAATACCTCCAATTTCAGTAGTGACAAGAGGAAGCCCATAAGATTTTAGAAGAGAAAAATAAGTGGTTAAAAGGGATCAAATAACAACATTGAGAGAAAAGGAGAGGAAATACTGTACGTTTGCCCACTCTAGTGTCTGAACTGACCCTCTGAAGAGAATTCAGAATCTGTGGACAGATTGGAGAAGGAGGGCAAAAGGATAAACTTTCCTATACAAGTCTGGTCCACCAGATTGAAGCAGGGACACTAAGAAATTGAAATTATCGAGAACATGTAGAGAGAAGGGGGGAGAGAAGTGCTCGTGGGAATGTAGGAGCGCTTGCATGCCTGCTTGCAATTCGTGACAGTACCGCCCTGGCAAGTGCAACGCTGATGCCAATGGAGATAGACAGCTGTACAGTATGAGCCAGTGCACCGAGAAATACACCAAGAGGTCATTAGTGCTTCAATGCTCGAAGTATCAGTAAACCAGGAGAAGCCATCACAAGGAACCCAAACATTCCTTGCAAATCCACTGGAGATGGTGCAAGACAGGCAGTTCCACAGTCTCGGTTGACCTTGGACTGCAGAAGAGCTCAGAAAATGACCCCAGTATTGGAGTGATTTTGAAATACAAAATAAGGAATCAATTGCCCCCCAAAGGAATACAACAAATAGAAAATCCTGATAATGTGCTGTTGAAGCAGTGGGCTAAGTTATGTGTGGACAAAGAAGGAGTTTTACACAGGAAAATGTCTGTACAAGATCAGCTAATTCTACCAATAGAATACCATCCAGTTCTATTGGCCTCAGATGCAAAATGATGTTGAACACGTCGTGACAAAGTAGCATGACAAAAGAAGCCAAATAAACCAGTAAGTAAGACTTGTAAACAGGGATATGAATACATCTTGGCGATGGATCATTATACTAGTTTCACACAAGCATACACTACTAAAAACAACTGCCAAGATTGTAGCAGACAAGATTTTTAATGACTTTGTTCTCAAATTCGGGTTTCCAAATAAGGTTCACCATGACATGAGGAAGGAGTTTGAGAATCCGATGTTCTAATGTTGGAAAGAACTCTGTTTTATCTATGGTTCCCACACAACTTCATCACCTTCAAAACCTTTCTACAACTTCAGTTATTCTGAAAACTCCTGTCTTTAAGGTACTTCATTGTAATACATTTAGTGTTTAATCAAAACTTTCACAATAATTATTGCATTTTATACTTTTGGTGTTATTTAACAAATTTGGGAGAGAGTCAAATTCTAATCTGGTAATTCTGCTCTACTAGGTATTAATACTCTCAGGCTGCACACAATTCTTTTTGTAGCTTCCCAGTTTCACCCGTGAAGCATCCTCCCTGGTTCATTCTTCATAAGTGAAGGGGTTGTGACAGTGCTTTTATTTCCTGAGCTTCAATACACTGAAATATTAAGTTCACTGTCCCTTTACATTCGTCAGTTAGTTTTGGCATTATTAGAATTTAACATGGATGTGTTTTTCAGCTCTTTGTGACCTCGTTAAATCTAGGAGAAGAAATAGGAAGAAGGTGAAGAAATGTGAAATGTACAGTATGTGAAGCATGTCTGATTGTCCATCCATTTTTTAGCCACTCAATCCAATACAGGATCGAAGGAGAGCCAGAGCCTATCCTGTCAAGCAAGGGGAGCAAAAGGCAGGATACACATTGGATGGAACACCAGTCCAACGCAGAGCACAGATACAAACACACACACACATCTTTGGCCAATTTTCCCAAGAGCCAATACTGTATGTTAGTGTTAATGGAAGAAGTATTAGTCACACAATGTAAAGTTCTTAATTCAATCAATGTAAAATACTTAAGTAAATTATTTTTTGAAAGGTCTTATGCTTTAGGGGAGGTGGTGACCACAATATTATACACATTAGTTTGTTTTGTTTGTTTTTTTGTTTGTAGCAGACCTTAATCTCTTGGAGTCTCATTCTCAGTTTCAATTGTCAAAGGAAGACACCACCAGTTTAATAGGATCACATCTAAATATAGATTCATTCTCAAATACTTTTAAAATCCATTTCAAGACCTCACACCTGCCAAAGCTCATAGGAAGTGAGAATTGTTGCTTTTTGTGAGGTTACATTTATAAAGATGAGGCACAAGTGTTGCTAGAGGAAATGTGTTTCAAGGATGATGGCACTGCGATGCATGTTGCTTGGAAATGTCAGTGTTGTCTGTACATTTTTAACTGAAAAATATTTTTCAGCACCTACAGTACTGTATATTTTAGAATACAATAGCTTCAACTGTATTTCCTTTCTCTTTCAATGGCAAAGGCTTCCAAGAGTTTGAGTAACCTGAGACATGACTTAGACTTCTATACTGTACTGTACTGTATGTGCTCACTAAATTATTCTTGTCCTTTATACTTTCATTAATCTGATCAGATCTTTTAATTTACTAGTTAGCTTCAATTAATAATCTATTCTATTTTCAATACTGCTATAATGCATTTCTCTTTGGTCGGTACTGTTTGTACGGTCATCTGCTCTCTGAGGTTAGAGATCCATCAATACCATATGTCACTTAGTTATTATCTTCCAAGGAAATGTTAGCTTTGGCTTTTGTAACAACAAGAAAAGGGAAAAGGGATTTTGTGTAGGATAGAGAGGCTTCAATATTCTGAAGTTGTAAGAAACATTAACTGCACATTTGTTAGCTATATAAACCATTCAATTCACAATGAATGTTATAAAATATTACTGGTGCACAAATCTTTCTCTGCACTTTTTACTTTTAAAATGACCACTGTATGTATTGTAATTGAATTTGCTTTACAAATTCGAACAGCTGGATTTTGAACTGAACCACTGGTACTCCACTAATTACATCACCACAATTAATCACTCCTTAACCGGACACTTTGTTTCCTGTGGGTTAACCAGTTCTTCTTCCAAATACTGTATGTGTATTGACTTGAATGCCTACTGTCTGCAGTGTGAGAATTGTTTAAAAAGAGTTTTACTACAACATTTCTGAACATCTAAATACACCATTTTATACTTTTAAATTATATCATATACTCTGTTTGTACCTGACCTGATTTAGGAGAGTTTCCTCTAAAAGGAGACTAAATGAGACTCTTTGTTCCTGGAATTTCAAGAAACCAAGGTACAGTATAGTCTGAGAGTCTACTGTATCTGGGATGACCTGTGTTTCTTAATGGTTATGAATTCTATGTATTGTGAATCAGCCTCTACATGTCTTAAAATTTCTTTTTAAATCTTTATTATAGACTTCAAGGTCATTTCTTTTTTGCCTAATCTGCATACTACAACAATTACTTTGTCATTATGCATTTCATTTGCATTTCACGTAATAGATTGTAATAGGAAGCTATTGCAGTATAGAATGCTATTAACATTTGTTGCAAGATTAACATGTTGAAGAAGTTTTTAATGTTCTAATGATTAACATTATCCTATGTAATTGTTTTGATTTTGACCTGGATTTAATTAAGTTTTTGATCTTGTTTTGATTTTGATATGTACTTAGAAGCTAAAATGAGGTCTGTGATGTTTGCTCAGATGCAAAATAAATTGCCTCATATTTCATAGGCATAATATGCTGTAGTTTATATGTAGTTAGCATTGCTGCCTCAGTTTTACAGCCTGACTCTGAATTAGAAGAAATGGTTAAAAAATTAGTGGATGGATTGGTTTTCACAGTTCCATTAATTCTATCAGAATGTTTTTATACAGTATTTATATGTTAAAAATGAATCCTAAGGTTTTTAGACCCTTTGAAAAAGTATGCATGGGAATCTAGCATCATATAATTATTTTTTTTAAAGATTGTCTTCAATTTAAAGTCTAGTGCCATTTATCTGAATAAAGATATGGGAAAATTATTTGTTTCTTTGAAGTCAGAGAACGGTTTCTAGGAAAAAGTGAGTGTGCCTGTGTGTCTGATCGGAGGGTACACTGTATTGTGTACCCTCCAGCCATTGCTTGCTGGGACTGACTCCGGCTCTCCTGCAACCCTGAATTGGAAGAAACGGTTACAAAATGGATGCACAAAATATAGCTTTCAGTTTGAAAAACTTGCTTTTGGTGTCCCAGTGAACATATTGTAATCTTCTGTATCTGTTTACCTGCAAACCTGAATGTACAGTACAAGAGTCATTTTATTCCCATTACATTATTTCTGTAGTTTCTAATTCTAATAATGACACAACAAGCTGACAAATACCATATAAAGGGATAAAGTCCTAAAATCTTTTGGCAATAACTTGTCTGGTTGAGGAAATGACAGTGTTGGCCTAAGATCAGCGCTGCCACAAACCCACACTTACGCTGGAAGGCATCCTGGAGGGGTTATTACAGATTATTGTATAGGACAAGCCTTCTGATTTGACATTTATAGTTTTCATTTATGCTGTGTTTAGTTTCTTTTAAGTAAAAATAATCAATAGGTAATCACCAAAACCTGAATATTTTGAGTCTTATATCTGTGGTTAGCTAGATTTATATTATTTTTTGTATAAGTGGTTGCATTTGTACTATATTTTTACCATGTTGCAACATAACTCTGTGTGAAATACTTTGATATGGTGCTTATCATAAAAGAGCAGAAAAAATCTATTTAGTGCTGTTGAAATGCAAAATATTTCAATATTGAAAGCCTGTTACAATCAAAGCCCAGTTTGTGATGTTAAATTGCACACTGGTGAAAGGCTTAAACCATTCATTTTGACCTTACTGCTATTGATTCAAAAAGGTTACACCTTCAAAATGACCCCAAATTCCAGGTTCCATTAGGTTTTACATAGATTTCTTATAAAAGAAGGGGCCTTCAACATGTATGGAAAACAATTGCATGTTCTCTACAATATAGCTGTTGGTTAAAGGAAACAGTCAAATCCATGCTTCTGCATGTTAAAAAAAAGATAAAGATATTTTATTTATTTTGCTCACCTTTTCCTTTGTTCTTGCTGCTGTACAGTGAGTACACATGGAGACCGTTGAAAAGATTAATTTATTTTTTGCCGTTTGTTTCTATGTATGTTTTTAATTGCATCTTCATACAATAATCAATGTTCTAGTCTCCTAGAAAATATATCAGTTTTTTTCATCATTCAGATGCACACTGTAAAAAAATCCATATTTGCCTTCCTTGCTGTTTCTTTAAGCTTTCATTTTTGCTGGCAACAGTCTGGGGTTCACTTCATCAGCCTCCTCCTTTCTGAGAGCTAAACTTCAAAGAATGTCTCATCTCTCCGCTGTCTTTGTTGTTGGCACATTTGGGTGTCCTCTTGTTTCCTTCACTTTTTGTTCTTTTTTGATTTTCTGTCATTGCCTTTTTCTTTTTCACCTATCTACAAAATGATTTTATCTACAATATCGATGACCTAACCTCTTGAATGTATTTAACACTTCTTTTACTTATTAACATCTTCAAATTGTGATGATGGTATTTAAGAAATATAGTGAAAGCAATAGTTTATACGCTACTCTTAGTATTCTGCTTCTTTTTTCCATCATCTCATCTTTCCACCAATTCCAGCCCTCTTATCCAATTGCAGGTTACAGCTGTAGCAATAATAGTAATGTGACAAATAGGGTACATTATTACATATAAAAGTTGCATTGATTTAACATGTATATGCTTCCTTCTGCCTCTTGGGTTTTTGGTTAGATTGTGAAATTGGGTAGGTTTTGTGTGGAGTCTGCATGTTCTCTTAGTATGCACATAGATTTTTACTGAATGTCCTGCTTTCCTCACACTTTCCAAAATACATACTTTTTCTTGAATTTTCCATTTTCACTTGGGTATAAAGGGATTTTTCTCTAAAAAAAGCTCATCCTAGTTAATGCTTGATTCATCTTGATTCCATATTCTTTCCAAATAAAAAGTCAGCCCATGTAGTCCAAACTCCCACGCAACATGTGACTTTTAACACTGACACTGGAGTGTTTGGTTTTTTTTTGCCATTTTAGCTCCTCAGGAATTAGGAGAAAATGTTCCACTTCAATTATTTTAAAAATAGAAACCATCTGCTGGAGGGGGTTGCTTTCCCTGAAAAAAAGGGAATCACTTTTAATTTAACTCTCCCTTAAATCAGTCAGTGCAGTGTAGAAAGTTTCAAATAAGAACCACTGAAGCTGCAAGTTCCTTTCCAAACATTGTGCTGAGAAAAGTATTCCAGCTAAGAAAAAAAAGTAGATTTTATGCTACTTGAATATTTGTCTGTTTAGTACTCACCATATTAATTATGGTTTCCCAACAAACTATGATTGTTAATGGTCTTGCTCGACACCAGAGCTACTTGTAACCTGATCTAATTGATTCTCAAAAATTAAGGAAGGCTGTGTTTGTACAGTACTGGAAACCTCCAGATAAAACCAAGTTGCTGCTTGTATGGGTGGACCATGTGGCAACACTGTTCCCAGTGAATTTCTGAGTATTTTAGGGCTGTGACTTTAATTCTCTACTACTGTGTTATTGGAATTAACTGTATGAATGGAATTAACTGAGCTGTGTGAACATCCTTTCTTATGTTTGGACAATAGGGATGTGTTGATGTAATTAATTTCCCGGTTTAAAGTAGATAAACATTTTGCTTAAGATTAGCCAACAATCAAAGCTACTGTACACATTTGCCTAATACATTTGGTCCACAATCTATTTGGAAGTAAATTTCTATTTCTATCAAAGGTTTAAAGCATAGACCCACTTTTAATCATGCGTATAATAAGAAGTTGCTAGATTAGGTAAATGCTAAAGAGTCATACATTAATAATTTTCTTCAATGTTTATTTTTTTCACCACAAACAATTTGAACTGATTGGATCAAATGTATTACAATATCTCTAAATACATTAGAATTTGGAGATAGGGCTTCTATAATTGACTCCTGTTCATTTTTAAGATATCTCTATATTAAGATAAGTTAGGCTCATTTTGAGATTGGATTTCCTATTTGTTTTGAAGTACATACAGTAAAACCCAGGAAAATGTTTTATATCAACACCTCCCTTATGTCTCAAAACATAAGAAAGAACTTCACATAGCTCAGTTAAGTTCATTCATACAGTTACAAGTAAACATATTGCTTCAGAAATCAGCATTTATGGATGTATATTAAATATCAACAATTTGTCCTTGTCCTGCATCAGTTTTCTAATTTCTGTCTTATGTTGTTACCATTGCAGTAAAGAGATTAAGCCTACACCCACTAGTCATTTGTTTTTGGTACAACAAACTAGGGATTAAAAGTCACAGCATATGTACTGTACATGACATACAGTATGCATGTTTTTTGCAAGGTATAACACCCCAAATAACAAGCATGTTACATAAAATACAGCTAAACACAATATTTTGTATGTAGAAATATACATATTAATGAGATGCAAACCCTTTGTTATCACACAGACCACAAGGTTCAAATGTTTAAACCAAACAACTGTTTAAAATTAAAACACTATGAAATCATTGATAATTAGTTATGATACTGTATATCATAATGAAAGAAACAGTGAAAGAAAATAATGAAAGAAAATATTAAAGACTGAACTTCCATTCAAATCACCATTTATCTTCTGGTACTAAAAGTCTGCTAGTTTCACATTTTTCTTTCGATTACACTGTAACGGAATAATAGTGTACTGTCTGCTGCTAACCACTATCAATAAATAAGAAGCAGCTAACCGGGGAGATTGTCTCAGCATCGTATTTATCTTAGCAGACGTTTGGTCAAATGCATGAAACTATAACACCTTTGTTCAGAGACCAAAAAAAGTTTGAGAACATGCCCTTTTCAACAGGATGTTTTTTTGAGCTTCTGTATATCTGTATAAAAATTCTGTATATCTGCACATAATTTAAAGATATCAAAATACTGGAGATGATCTCCAGGCTCAACTGATTCTTTGAGATTTTTGAACCTTGGCACTTGGTTTAAAAAAGACTTAATAAGGACTTAGTGTAGGGCACTGAAAAGGAGATGTACCAAATTCAGAATGATTGAATGAGGTTTCATTTTTCAAAATTCATAATCTCATATCCAAGATGTGTATAGAAAGCTAAAACAGAAGTAAACAGAATGTTTTCTTCAATAGAAAACAATGGCATATTTGAACAAAAGAGCTGTTGAAAGCCGTTTCTTTTTTGTAATAGCAAACACTCAGCACCAGTACAGTGAAGAGAATTAGTAATATATTATCATTTGCATAATTATATAGTTGCTTTAATGTCTTTTGGTTTCCAAGATTTTAGGCTTGGCATGTCTCTTGTTTATGTCAGATTGCAAATACTTGTCAACTACATAAAAAAACTATTTTAGCCAGCAGTGATAATGTATTTCTATTGCTTGCTTTCTAGTATTAACAAAAGAGCCAGTAGCATATCTGACATGGTAATTGAGAAACACTAGACTTGTGTGCTATGGTAGTATGATAAAAAGCTCCCTGCTGACCTCATTACCAGAGAATGAGTCCAAGGGTCTGTTTCATGTTGAGTAAATGACCTTATTATTGCCTTAAATATTGTAACTCTGCACAAATAGTAACAGCCTAGAGAACCATTAAATATTAATGTGTTCACCAGGGACATCAGCTCATTCAGGATATTTTATTTAATTGATTTGAGTGCTTAAAATGCTTTTCAGGCAAAAACAAAACAATGCTATTAACTCTTGTTATTAACTACCACTTTTCTTAATAAATAATTTAGTAATTCTAAAAGAAACTCCTTTTAGAACTGTAGTTCCAAATTGGAAGTTTGTAGTTTTACATTGGAATTAGCAGTTTGAAACTGTTAATTGGTAATTGTGTTGATAATTGTGTTTTCAAAATTAATCATTACTTGTAAGGTGTATCTATTGAAATAACACTGTTTTTATCGGTGTGTAGGGCTACATAATTATTCAAACAATCACATAGTTATTCTGATTGTCACAGTGGATTTTTAAGTAAAAATGTTAATTTTGCTAAAGTATAAGAGGTAATGTCCTGTGCAATAAAAAGAAGTGTGTTCAGCAACTCATAATTTTCTAAATTTGTGTTGATTAAGGATAATTGAATGTGCTTTATTTTTTAACATTTGTGCAGAACATTTTTTTTATTGATAGTGTCACGGTTTGGGTGATCCCGAAAGAGAGTTTGCGTGTCCCAAGAGAATGTACAGTAGTCTAACAGTTCCATCTGATATGTAATTCCTTTGGTGGTTATTAAGCATCTTCTTCAGTCCTGGGTATCCTGAACAATGTTTACCTGATGTTCTTTACCCTATTTGTCTCCAAGTCCAGTTCTGTAGACAAGGAAGAAAGATTATGCTGTGGCCTTCATCTTCTGCTCTCAGAGACCAGATTTCCAGGTGTTGTGGAGCACCGTCACTCCTGTTTCTTTTCCTGCCCCCTTCTCCCAAGGTCACATCCAAATTGGCTCAGCTTCACCAGACACTTCCAAGTGAAGGTGTGGAAATCAAGGAAACATGTTCCTGCACCCTTGCTAATTGCCTTCTGCCCCACTGTCTGCCTTTGACAGGTTTGATTATGCGGAGGAAACAAACACTCATGAAAAGGACAAACACTCCATTACAGACACAATTACTGGCCACTACATGCAAATTCAATTAATCACAGCCCATCAGTCTTTTCCCCTCTTCAGTGTTTAAATACAAACGTTTAAATTCGCAACCTCAGTTGGAAGATAAATATTATACAGGACAAAGTAAGAGCAGTATGCATTGTCAGAGTATGGTCAGTAAACCTCCAAAAAAGTCCTTACTCATTTACTTTAAGTGTTGGAGAACAGTCAGAAACTGTATATAATGTACCGTAACTGCTTCTAAACAGCAGGAGTTAATGCTAGTCTATCAACAACAAAGAAAATGGTCAAACAACTACACTGGTTTATGCAGGTAATCCATTTTCACATATATTCACCCTGTTGGTACTAGTACTACATAAATAATGTTTGGATTAAAGTGGCCATACTGTTTCTGCAGAAGAGCTTCAGTAAATATAAGGGGCACGTTTCACCAAGCACCTGATGACCTGCTTCAGGCATACAAAGTATTGTAACTTCTAAAGTAGAAGCAGGCCAGGGAGAAATGAAGCCTGAGAAGATTTAAGCCAATCAGCCATATTGGATTTTTTTTTTCTAGAATGATGCCTACTAGATTTGCAGATAAATTCTAATTTGCCAGCAGGCATATCACTCTGCAACTCACAACTGGCAACCCACTGAAGCTAAGCAGGAGTGAGCCTGGTCAGTACCTGGATGGGAGACCTCCTGGGAAAAACTAAGGTTGCTGCTGGAAGAGGTGTTAGTGGATCCATGTGGGTCCTAATACCCTATTATAATGAGGGGGACACTATACTGTAAACAGGCGCTGTCCTTCGGATGAGACATAAAACCGAGGTCCTCTCTGTGGTCATTAAAAATCCCAGGGCGTCTCTCGAAAAGAGTAGGGGTGTAACCATGGTGTCCTGGCCAAATTTACCAATCATGGCCTCCTAATAATCCTCATCTATGAATTGGCTTCATTACTCTGCTCTCCTCCCCACTGAAGTGATAGCTGATGTGTGGTGAACATACTGGAGCACTATGGCTGCCGTCGCAACATAAAGGTGGGGCTGCATATTGGTGGTGGTGGTGGAGGGGAGTCCCCATTACCTGTAAAGTGCTTTGAGTGGAGTGTCCAGAAAAGCGCTATATAAGTGTAAGCTATTATTATTATAATTGAACATTGGAGTTTGTGTAAGAGGTTTGTGTAATACTTCACAAAGTATTTGATGACCTGCTGTTGGAGGGGAATTTACTACTTATTCACTATTATTGCTGGCATAAAACTGAATACAGCAATTTCTAAGGTATAAACATTCTATAGCTTTGATGGTTGATGAAGCCCGCAAAGTTCCCTTTCAATCAATGTGGCAGTTAATAATGTAACACAACGGGGGCTCAGGTGGGCGCCCTTGCCGCATTAGGTCGGCCCCCCACCGTCGGGGGCTCGAACCTAGGACTCCTGCGTCACTCAGCAGGGACCCAGCCTGGTGAGCCAAAGAGAGATCTCTCCACAGCCTAGGGGCTGTGGTCCTGCTATTACTGGGAAGGGTGGTGACGTCACCTGCTCTGGTACGCCGGCTCTTACACAGTACCTGTCGGCTGTAAGTGTTACAATAACATCTTGGTAGAGTTTTTAAATACACCACCTTGTCCGACACAGAACCTACAGTACATTTGTGTCACACTTTCAATGGCTTTTCTGTCCCAGTATACTACTCTAGTATGATGTTCCCTAGCAGCTTGGCTTTGAAAACCAGCAGCTTCAAAAATTGAAGACCGAAAGTCCTGACAGTACCAAAAGGCTTCAGGTCACTGCCAGGAGACCTACAGTACTGTAAATATAAATAAAAATCCTAATAATCACACTAGGCTTCCAGTCAGAGTCTGAAAGCCTACAGTAATTAGAAAGAGTCGAGACTTAGCAGATGTTAACTTACTGTACCTAGACTCCCTTGAGCCTTAGGTGAAGATCCATTTCAGTATTTCTGAAAGCTGGCTGCTTTCCTAGATTGGCCCAGTATAGGAACCCAAGAAATGTTTGTCACTTTAAAGCACTTAGGTGAAACACCTAGACGTTTGATGTTCCCAAAGTATCTTATTTCAGTGAAAAGTCAATTAAAGTTGCTCAGGATTCTCAGTTCATGAGCTAATATCGATGTTTGGAGAATAAATGGGCATTTAGTTTATTGCATAACAAATTACAGTTTGGATAATATTAATACATTGATCCACCCCTCATGTTCTACAGTATATTGGTGTTGTATGAATATATAATAATGGCAAAAATCTGTACAATCTTTAATGTTTTACTTTCTGTTAATCTTATCATTTATGAAACTTAGATGGTAACGTTTTTCATCAATAAGAATATTCAGTTTTATGACAAACATTTTCTTTAAAAATATATTCATATGGGACATCATTGGAAGGAGATTAATACATATTTATCTCTAATTTGTTGTTAAAGTCTGACATTTTGTCCAGAATAGAAGGATTTGAATTTTAACTCAACAGTGGCATCCAGTTCCAAAAATGTATATCTTATATCAATATTTCACTAGTACTGAACACAATATACTGTATGTGCTTAATTCTATTTCTAACAGCAATATTCTTTGCATGGCATTTCACTGTCAGTCCTTCTGATAGTATAAATGGTGATGCAGGCATAGTTATGCTCAGTTCAGCTGTATTCTGTGTCTTACAGTTAAATCAGAAGCAACCCTTAACTTGTAATAATGCTACATTATTGTGTGAGCAATTTTCTCACCTAATGATGACTTCAGGTGTATAAGATGAATATGCTTCATTTTCCAAATTACTGTGTGAGGAGATATAGTTTGTTAATACAACACGCAATGTTACACAGTCAGATATTAGATTTGGTTGATGTTATTGTTGTTTTACTTTTGTTATTCTCTTTGTCTCTGTTTCTCCAGAAAACAATACAGTTCTGTAGTCTACATTTCAGAAATCATCACTTGCCTGACAGTTCCAAATACCATATAGCTTGGCGTAACTGCTATTGTCCTCTTGCCACAGGAAAATAGCTAATCAGAGTTCCATTTGCAGTCTGTTCAATATGTTAAGTGGTGATGCAGCAATGTTAATCTTAATTGCTTACTTCAAAAGCAGCCCTTAGATTGTATACATCAATTTGTATACTATGCTGTCAACAATGTTTCCAGCTAATTCTTAACTGATCTGCACATTGAAAATGAGAAATACTGTATATTGACAAATGTAATCATTAGGATATGAGGATCCAATAGGCAGTTATTGTTAACACAGGGAACAGAATCATAATGCATCGCAATTTAGCACCATGACTTCTGCAATGCCTAAAGTTTAATTTTACATTTGCATTAAATTAAGAAATAGACGTCATATACTGTAATTGAAAATCTAAACTTAACTGTCTAGTGGGATGATATTGTACTGCATCTTATTGATATTATACTTATCCAAAAATATCAGTTTCTGTTTTACAGGATGTTCTTTCATTAGATTGGAAACAAAGAAAAGAACAAGAAGCAAACGTCTGTCTAGTGAGAAGGCAAAGTACTGTATGTTCTGATTAGACTATGGCAGTAATATAACAAAACATATCTGGGCCATTGTAATTGGAGTTGCATATTATTATTATTATTACTATTGATAATAAATTGAATTAATTGATTAATTTACCATAGCTGAGAACAAAAGAAAAAACAACAAAAGACAAGGTGTACGAAGATGAATATCACAGAATAACAGGAGAGTATAATGTTCATCATTGAGCATATCTATGATTTATTCCAAATAGGATCTAGATCTCCATTTCAGGTCCTCCTTGTCATTCTATGGCAATCAATATCTCTTGGGAAATTCAGCTTCCTTTATTGATTTTTTACTTCAAAGGTTAATTACTGTACGTCCCAATAAACACCATACCATAGGTGTAACGAACAGTTCTTTCCGGACCCTATGCGGACGACACAATCCGACGAAGTGGGGGAACACTGGGGAAACGTCATGCAGGAAAACGGGGCTGAAGACAGGGGGGCGTGTCCAAGGTGCGCTGGTGCACGGGGGAGGTGTGGCCGAGGCGAACAATCCCAAAGAGTAATCCATAGAGTATCCAAAACACGAAGGTAAGTCCAAAACCAGGAGATCCATCAGAACTCGGAATTAAAACCACGAAGGCCGGGTCGGAACCGGCGGACGGGGAACAGGAACGGGAACGGAGGTTAAAACCTTAACGGGACCAGGCGCTTCCTGGTCCCGGACTCGCACGATATGGAAATCAGATGCAGAGCCCGGAAGAGCGTCAGCACCTGGCTTTTAAGGTGGGCAGGGAATGGGAAACAGGTGCAGGGAATGAAGTCTTTAGTGAAAGGGCTGGAGCACCCTTAAGGAGGGGGAACTAATATCGTGACAGTACGCCCCTCCTTTTCAGGGCGGCTCCGAAGCCCTAAGAAAAAAAAAAAGGGGAGAGAAAAATAAAACCGATGGAATCCGGGCTGCCAGGGTGCCATCCGCGGGGTCCAGGTGTAGGCTCTGCATTCTGTAACGAACAGTTCTTTCCGGACCCTATGCGGACGACACAATCCGACGAAGTGGGGGAACACTGGGGAAACGTCATGCAGGAAAACGGGGCTGAAGACAGGGGGGCGTGTCCAAGGTGCGCTGGTGCACGGGGGAGGTGTGGCCGAGGCGAACAATCCCAAAGAGTAATCCATAGAGTATCCAAAACACGAAGGTAAGTCCAAAACCAGGAGATCCATCAGAACTCGGAATTAAAACCACGAAGGCCGGGTCGGAACCGGCGGACGGGGAACAGGAACGGGAACGGGAACGGAGGTTAAAACCTTAACGGGACCAGGCGCTTCCTGGTCCCGGACTCGCACGATATGGAAATCAGATGCAGAGCCCGGAAGAGCGTCAGCGCCTGGCTTTTAAGGTGGGCAGGGAATGGGAAACAGGTGCAGGGAATGAAGTCTTTAGTGAAAGGGCTGGAGCACCCTTAAGGAGGGGGAACTAATATCGTGACAATAGGTCAAACAGTTCAATTCTTTTCACAGCTAGAGGTTACTTACACACAAGGCTAGAATGGGAAAAACAAGCCTTATGGGTCTCTTAATTCAAGTAAAGGTACAGTACATGCTACATGCATCCAAATATGCAGTACATTACTAGTCTGTAAAACCACCAAATATTCATGCAGTACAAAAGAAAGGCAATAAACAGCACAATAGCTAAAAACAGGCCACAGAGGTCACAAACAGAATTCTAATAGGAACAGAGTGAACGATGTGACTCTTAAAAATAACATTCATAGGAATGTGTGTTATCTGGATTCTTACTAAGGAATTTAAAATTCCGATGTGCATTGTAATTTGATTATTTCAGCTTCCTTTATTGATTTTCAGTGGGTAATAACAAACATGGCCTAAAGACTTAAATTAAGGAATGGTTTGCCATCACTGTTAGACTAAAATAGGTTTTAGTGTTATATTCCAATATTGTCTGATTCTGATTGAAATGAACAAATAATTGAAAAATGTAGTCTGTACTGCCAAGTGCAGAGAACACATTAAAATTCTATGACAGGAGTGTAAACGGGAAAATTTACAATTAAACATAACTGGAAGGTTGTGCGATCAAATCCTAGGTGTGGCATGGTTGTTGTTTTCTTGTATTCCATTCAAATTGCTTTATTATTTTACATTCATTGGCTGTCCCTTGCAAGTGAGGATAATTATCTACCTTGAACCCCAATGTGTCTTATCAGGTCAACACAAGATCACTAAACACCCTCACAGATTGAGAATGTGTTGTCTTTGAGGATATGTGTCCAGGAGTTTGACATCTGGATGACATGACTAAACCAATAGAGGAGATGCAGATGGTAGATGATCATAGCTTCAATGCCTGTGGGGGCTGTATGGTATGACATTTGTGAATCTGTCCTCTAAAGTGGTACATAAATTCCAGGACTGAAATTTGAATTAAAGAATGTGACTGGGAAGCTCAAGACTCAAGATAACCTAGATACAACAAAGTAGTCAATCTTAGAGAAAAACCCACTTCAGACTTAGTCTCAGTACTTACTTTCCTTATGCTCCCAGATGGGAAATTTCCTTTGCACACAGGTAAAAATGTATGCACAATACAAAATGCATTCAACACAACATGAATTCATCAACAAATAAAAAAACAGTCGTGCATAAGAGAAAAAAAAAACAAGCCAGAAGTTTTAAATGATTCTCACGGTCCAAAACAGATAAATTAAAAGGTGGATCATCGGTAAGTGAAATAGATACTGTAGCGGCAATGCTTGTTAATAAGACAGAATTAAGCGTTGGTATGCTGTGCTAAAGGAGGCCCCATCTCACCCTCCATGTCTGTGGTGCAGCCACAGAGAAAGTATTTATGCAGGCTGATTTAAGATGTTTTCTTTTGATAAGGAACAAGCTCCCAAAGGGAGATGCACTTAGCTAAGGCTGGCTATCATGATCAATGGTCATCCATTGGCGCCTATCTGTCTAGGGAGTGCCAGATGGACATCTAGACTGCATTCCTAAGTGTCAGGAGTAAATGACTCATATCTCACCTTGATCAACCAATCAGGGACTGGTAGAACCGAGTAACCCACGTGGGACTCTGATGCCCATGGAACTTTCAGCCAATCAACGAGCTGAAGTTCCTCCAGGTAAAAACAGGCAACAGAGAGCCTGAGAGATTCTGGAGGAGATTCTGAGACTATTCTAAAGGGAATTCAAAGGAGAATTCCAGGGCAGGACGGCCCAGGAGCAAAAGGCTCCCAAGGGCAGGACATTCTCACAGCGCGCCTCCTGACCATCCTGAGACTCAGCCCGGACAACCACGGAACGGCCAGTGTGTCCGAGTGCCAGAACTTTCCTTTGTTCTAAGAGTCTAGAGCGGAGGTTGCCAGAGAGTAACCAGAGGATCCACCCAAGGTTAGCACCAGCAGCAAGCCTCGTGAACAGGTCGGAACTGTGGACAGCTGAATCACTATTCAGAACTAGCTCTTCATCAGGAACGAACTGGTCCTCTTCCTGACTTGCTGGGACCCACAGTCATCTTTTCTCCTGTGCACAAACTTTGCTAGTTAAAGCCAACACTAACTAGCCGGTCAGTGAGCATCTGCAGCGCACCGTCGCAAACCGCACAGCACAGCCTGGCACCGAGCCAGAGAGCGCGGATTGGACAGCAACAAGCCTGCAACTGTTTCTTTGTGCCCGCAGGAGATCTGAATCCCCAGAGATTGGATGAGTATTCAACTTCAGTGCATTACTACTCGAGAATTCAATTGTTATCCCAACCAGTTGATATCAATTTAATTCCTAAGAGTTATGTACTTGTTTTGAGTATATAATGCAGAAGTTATAACCAAGTTCATTTATGAAACGGTCTTAATGAATGATATACTGAACGTCTGTCCTCTTGATATGTGTAACACTTTGTAACTGACTGAATATATACCTTTTGTATTCTGATAACCCTCTCGATAAGATATGTTAGGTTTAAATGCATATTTTATGTATTAATAAATGTATCCTCGTGTATTAGTACCTGTGTGTGTGCGTTGTTTGAGTTATGTCGCATGGTTGGATTCTAAAGCCATCAAAATAATCAATTTTGTGATTTACGGCTACAATTAATAATTGTCCCAGTAAATGCCCAAACCCTAACCAACTGGTGCCTTCAGAGAGCACACTACAATACCAATCAAACATACATGATGAAAATAAAATACAATATAACAATTAATCAATTACGTAATGAGTACAAATCGAGCAGGTTAATATATGTGAGAATTAAAGATAATTTAGTTCTGGTGCACTTATTGTGAATCTAGGTATTCTAAATCAGTCATTAATTTTACTGTGCAAGGGTGGCCATGACAATCAATTATTACATTGGCTTTCTTCACTTCTTCTTTTAATAGATGTCTGCTGGCTGTAGATATTGTATATCAATAACTTTACTGGGTACCTTCACTATCTTACTAAGTCTGTTTTTATTGCATGTTTTGAAGTTACCAAACCAAGATACCACAGTGAATGTTAAAACAGATTCAATAAAGGTTCAATAAAAGAGCTAAAACTAGGACTCAAATTCATCTTTCAACAAGACGATGATCTCAAGTACTGTACAAGACCAAATCTACGCTATAGGGGTTTAAGAATAAGAAAGTGAAGACAATACAAGATAAGAGGCCCAGTTAAAGTCCTGAATTGTATCCAATAGAATAGATTATCTGTGGCATGACGTGAAAATTCCTGTCTACCAACAATCCCCAAACAACCTAATGGACATTGAGCAAGTCGCAAGGAAAACTGGGCAAAGATTGCACAATGTAAGTGTACAGTACCTAATAAGACCTGCAGTTATGCATCTCTTTTTCGCTGACATTTATATAACATATAATACCCTCAGAAGTCTTCAGTTTGACCATTCAGTTTTTAAATACAAATTTAAATTAAAAATGTGAATGTACGATTTTGTGATTTGACAAAATAGAACAGTCTAAAAAGAGTCAGACTATTTCTGGAAGGAACTGTATTTTCAGCATTTTCAGGTCTTTGTAGTCGGTGTGTACTTTCAAAGGTTTTTACCTGTCACGCCTCAGCTTGAGGTCGAATTCCCAAGTATTGAAGCTTTGTGCAATTATTGTCCAGAGGATGACCGACTCAACAAGATATCTTCCCATTTTTAAATAGGGACTCCAGTGCTCCAATGCTGAATACTGTATATTTAGTCCACATTTGTCTCTGCAGTTGTATGTCTTCCATCTTTCTTATTTAAATGCTATAAAGTGAAGTAAATAGCAAATAGCGACAAAGTCTTTATACACAGTGAGCTGCTGACATATGCGAGGAAGCAGAGAAAATTACGTTTTGTTAAAGCTTTGTTTCATGCTAAGGTCTCTGTCACTTATTTCATGCGGCTCTGCCTGAGTTGGGGTTCTTTTCTACTTAGGTTGCTAGGAGACACAAAGGGAGAAGGAGCTCAAC